>NW_026921285.1:0-82500 GCF_032062105.1 Saccostrea cuccullata
TACTTGTTTTTATTTTATTTAGTATAATTATTTAGTACAGTTAGTATATTAAGTTAGTGTAGAAGATAGCTGTAGTAAATTCCTTTTTTTCATTCATTCGTTCATACCTGGTCATTCATTGTCATCGTGTTTGTATTGTGTTCTTGTTTATCCGGTGTTCCGTGTCACGTGAGTATTTGGTTGTCACGTGATTGTCTTATCATCTACAATTCTCAAGTAATAAAATACATGTATATGAACCTTTATTGAGGAACTATTGTGTTGCATTATCATTTCCTGAGATGAAAGACCACTGAAACGTATTAGATGTTCTACAGACAAAAAATTGGATGAGCATTTGTATAATTTATATTTCGCTTTTCATATGCCTAATACATTGAAATATTACTTATTAGGGTTTGGTATAAAAATAAAGACATTTCCAAAGTCTTGATTCGAGATAAAATTACCAATTGTTAATGTACATTTTTTTTCTACATAAAGGGGGAGTTTCGATAAGGCCGCTTTGCGGCCCACTTTTTTTCATGAAAAAAAATATATCAATATTTTTTTTCCAAATCAGTTTATAATTCAAGATAAATATGTTAACTTTTGTTATATTTATTTCAAAAGTTGAGGTGTTATATATTTATTGCTGCAGTTAAGCCGTATTTAGATGTATCTTCAACGCATTAACATTAGGCCTATGGGAAAACACGAGAAGGTGGCATTCATTAATCGATGTTTAAAGTATGAAGTGCATGAGGGACACTCACCAAATTTTGCACAGTTACTACACATACAATATACATTATTGCCTTAAAATTTGTTGAGTGTCGCGTGTGCACTTCATATAAAAAAACAAAATTGCACATAAAACGCGTATCTAAATTTAGAGGCACTCGGTTACTTGATCTGATCTAGTATTACAAATCATCAGCAAAAAGAATCTAAAAATTGTTCTCTTTGTCATAGATACACTGTATGTTCGCAAGAATAGCAGAAAGGTTAAAAATATGAAGAACCAAAGTCTATTCAATTACATTTCACGGAAACTTCAAGGGTCTGGGTCTTCTCTGAACATAGAGTCAGACATAATATGCAATTTCTGTCGAACTGAGTTTTATAGGGTACAAAATCTAGAGTCTAACAGTGCAATAGATCCCCTTTTAGAGGGCGATCATAATGTACTTAGAAACGACCCATCTTTTCAAAGCCCTAAACGAATTCGGTTGTCTATACCCCGAGCCAGTTTATCACATCGTAAAAGTCAGTTCTGTTCAAAGACCGAGAACCTTAGAACTACCACTGAAGAAATTAAAATGAAGGCATTCGTAGATAAAGGAGTTCTTATCCCAGAGGGTAGTAGATGTTGTGAGCGTCATATGGTTGATGGTAAAATTGACCCCAATATATTGGACAATCTTTCGCCAACCTCTGACTTCACTAACTTTAACAGATCAGAAATTACAACTATGCTGCTTAACTTAAGAGAAAAATGCCTTGAACGAACAGTAGGTATAGACTTTGAAAATCCGCAGTCTCTATCTGACGAAGATTATTACAATCTCACTGGGATCACAAAATCGCAATTTGATGTTCTTTCTAAGTACATGTCTCCACTTAGAATTTCATGCAACAGAGCACTGAGAACATGCCTTGCCCTGCTATTGACAAAATTATGAACGGGCAATCCTTTGAGTATTTTGAGCAGCATGTTCCAAATCAGAAATAAAAGCATTATTTCCAAAGCTACTGCTAGTGCTAGAGATGCCTTGATGGAAAATTTTGTGCCTAAGTTTCTTGGATTTTCCCACATGACCAGAGAGGATTTTATATCCAAACACACAAGGCCCTTTGTTCAGCATCTTTTAGCAGACGGTAAGCCAATTGCTATACTTGTACTGGATGGTACATATATTTACATCCAAAAAAGTGGCAATTACACTTTTCAGAGACAGACGTTTAGTGGTCACAAGCATAGGCCTCTTGTAAAACCAATGATGGTTGTTGGAACAGACCGGTATATCCTATCTGTTTTCGGACCATATCTAGCTGATGGCAAGAATAATGTTTCTTCCATATTAAATAGTGTTATCCAAAATAATGTTGAGGAAGTTCAAAGCTGGATTGAGAAAGAGGACTTACTAGTTGTCGATAGGGGATTCCATGATTCGTTGGATTTTTTAATAAACTTGGGATAAAACATGAAATGCCTGATTATTTATCTCGTGGATGTAAGCAGCACACAACAGAGGAGGCTAATCACTCTAGATGTGTGACAAAGGTCAGATGGGTTGTAGAGTCGGCAAATGGCAGAATCAAAACGTGGAAAGTGCTAGACCAAGTGGTTCCAAACACCCAGATAAAATGGATAGGTGATTATGTTAGAATTGTTTGTGCAATAGTCAATGCTTTTCGACCCCCCTCTCGTATCAAACAGTGATGAAGATATTGCTCTTGCCAATGAAATGAAACAACTGTCAAGAAAGTCAAATGAACTTCGAGAAAGGGTTGAAAGAGAAAACCTTTCCAGTAAACGAGCAATTTGGAGTGAGATTTCCCAGGATTGTATTAATAACTTTCCTCGCTTAACAGAAGATGACTTGCGAACACTTACACAAAGGGTTTATCAAATTAAACAAGCAAAATCTTACACAGTGGAACACATGTCTACAGAGGGATCATACAGCATATCTGTCCATAGGGATGACGCTGGGCTACTTCGAGCTAGAATCCAGTCAAGACACGTGTCTGCTAAGAAATATTTTCTTTGGATTTCCTACGATGAACACTCAAGACCTCCCATAAATGGATGGTACTGTCAGTGTAAAGTAGGATCAAGAACAGTGGGATGTTGTGCTCATATTGCAGCAGTTATTTGGTACCTTGGTTATCAGAGACATCATGCAGACGATAATCAAACTGTTTCAGTTCATGACGGGGCAATTTTAAATGCAGCAGACACTGAATGGGATTCCGAAAGCGATTAAATAAATCAAATCTTTCCAATTTTTATAAGATAGGGAAACAGTCAATGTATTCTTTTTTAGAATTGTCGATACGTATAATTATTATTCATGATATAAAAAGAAGTTCGTCTCTGAGAATATTATTACTATAAAATGCATGGTATGGTATATATTTTTAATATTGGAACCATAAATAATTTTATATTCAAATATATTTTATTAAATTTTTAGATTAATATAAATATTTTTATATAATTTGGAGAATGTATTATGGTATATTTTATTTTTTTTTTTAATTTAAGTATTCCATAAAAGTAAAACCGATGAGTTTATTATCTATGTTTTACGTATACAGGGTGTCCCAAAACATATGTTACACTTTTAATCACCTATAACTTTATCAAATTAAAAGCATTCAAGAAATATATTTTGTCAACTTATAATGTATTAGCATACATTTTATCTGACAAACTTTCGAGGACTTTCTATTCAAGAGTCAGGTAATTATGATGTCCTAATGATGTCATCATATTTTGATATGGAACCTTCATGTGAAGAGCTGGTAGATTTTGTAAATTTTTACTATCGGTCTAAAATTGTTACTTTAGTCATTAGTACCATAAGAAAACAACATCTTGTTATGAAAATCCTTAACGGAATACTAATTTACATGTTTATGAAGGTATTTAAAGTTAAACTGTTGGAATATATGTTATATTTACAGCTTGATAAATAAAAACTTCAGGAATTGTGTTCAAATAATTTCAATTCAATGGACGTCATATGGAACTTGTTGTAAAATGACATATGTTATTCTAAAGAAAAAATATAGATGATTAATAAGGGAATTTTGGCAACTGTATGCTTCACAAAAAAATTATAACAATGTTAATATACATTTTAAATTTCATTATTGTAACTTGAGGCATAAATTTTTTATGATGGTTTAAAAGTGTAACATATGTTTTGGGACACCCTGTACACTGAATATTCCCATATAATATCAAATCATTGTTTTGACTACTTATCTTTGTCTACTTTTTTTCCCAATATGAAAATGATTTATTCTACATGAATTTCAAAAATATGAACAAAATATCAGTTTAATTTGATTTTCAACCTTCTGTATTTGATACTTTAAGCTAATCCTACGTTCCAAACAAAAATTATTGTTCAATAAATGAGAAAAAACTCGTACCATATATAAAGCATTCACACATTCATTACAAAACAATTTTCAGTAAGAAAATCAATAAATTTAGTAATTTTTTGTCTTAACTAAAATATGTCTTAGATTTCCTGCGATATTTTTAAGTTTAAATCTCAGTCCTCGGCTATTAAAAACATCAATTTCAAAAATAAAGGAAAGGGGGTATACTTAAATATTCAAGTTTCACGTGATCGGAAAATGCGTAGTATAAATTATTTTTATATTTTCTGAATGATAAGAGGTTAATTGACAAAATATAAAATTTTCATAAAATTTCTTCAGGGGCGGGAAAACGGCCTTATCGAACTTCCCCCTTTACTCGTTAATCAATGGACTCAGTTAAAAAAATCACGTGCAGAGCGGGACAAATAGAGACATGAATTGCAACGTCTACTATGTGGAATGGCGGAATCAAAAGCATGTAAATAAAGTTATAACTCTCAGAATGTTCGATTTAAGAAATAAAATTCGCGTTTTCGTGAATATTGCAGGATAACCTTCGAGGTTGTAAAATATGGTTGGAAAGAAACGAGATGAGGCGTTAGCCGATGTTTTTATATTTCAAACAACATTATGAGACCGAGGAGGTTATCCTGCATCAATCACGACAACAAGGACTGTATTTCTATTCTACTAAAATCGCTAAAATACGGCTGATCGTTTTCTCTATAGAAAAACGACATAGGTTAAGATGTCTCGATTACGCAGTTACATTTTTACCCTAACAAAGAAAATTTTAGTAAACTATAATTTAGTTTAGTTTACTATAGTACCAAAGTTAAAACTTTGGAACTTTGATTTACTATGGCGAAAACTTTGTAACTTTGATTTTC
Source organism: Saccostrea cuccullata (assembly GCF_032062105.1). NCBI lineage: Eukaryota > Metazoa > Mollusca > Bivalvia > Ostreida > Ostreidae > Saccostrea > Saccostrea cuccullata. The sequence goes on from NW_026921285.1 coordinate 4,995, forward strand.
TAAATTCAAAAGTTTTGGAACTTTGAAAAACTATGGTGAAAACTTGGAACGTTGATTTACTAAAGTAAAAAAAATTGGAACTTTGATATACCATGGTGAAAATTTTGAATTTTGATTTACTATGGTGCAAACTTTGGAAATTTTACTATAAGTGAAAACTTTGATCTCCTATTTAGTGAAAACTTTGGAACTTCGATCGAGTAATATGGAATTATGTTTTTGCTTCCCTTTCTGTAAATTTTATGAATTTTTAAGATTAAGATTCATAAAAGCTTCAAAGAACTAAAGAAAGAAACCCTGTCCCCCAAAAGAATAATATATGCATATTAATGTTATAAATTCTCTCTTTCACGATAAATAAGACATATTTATTTAAATTTATCTAATTTTAATGTTGTAAAGATTAAATGTAAGTATCCTTTATGTAAAAAAAAAATTAATATATGATATAATTTGCGTCATTTAAAATTAAAATGTTCCCTTTATGATCTTTAGTCAACATGTTTATTAAAGCGGCACAGAGAGTCAAAATCATATCTTAATTTTAAGATTCTGTAGCATACAGAGAAAGACTTACGAAAATTATGAGTATATAGCGAAGATATGACAATTAAACTGCAAGAATTGACTCTACAATATAAGTGCCGGAAAAACAAAGGTTGTATGTACCGTTTCGTTGTTTCATATATGTCAAGGTCACGCTACTCTTATTTTTAGCTCAAGCTTGTAAACAAAATTCAACTGGAGCATGCAAAGGTGAAAAATATGTTCATACAACTTTTTAAAAAGATATTATCAAATTTTTTGGTCTACTTATATTCATTCGTGGATACCTGAGACCATAGTAACTATGGAAACTTATTCAACACTTTTCTGCGCACGCGTATAACCCGCGTATAATAGGGAGTAAGAAGTACCAGGGTATTTTGCAATATTTTCGTTCTGGGGCAGACAGAAATTATTTTTACTTTTATTTTTCCCCATAAAAATTTAATTTTTAGGTTCTGAAACCTGTAATTTTCTGAAACCTAATACTTTAAGGAATTGAACAAAATTTACAGAGGTCATGCGAAAATTCTACATTTGTCATTTTTCCTATTTGTGCGTCACCTTGCCACTTTAACTGTTAAAAGGCGATACAGCATCTACAATAATTACTTTGCAAATTAAAATAAGAAGAACAAAAAAAAATAGCCCCAACAAACCAGATAGCATTTCCCTTAAAAAGTTAAATGATAAAAAAAAATTAATTAAAATATGCATATGTTGTTAAAGTAATTACAAAAAAAAATTAAGATTTGATTAAATATGGCGAAAACTTTGGAACTTTAATTCACTATAGTTAGAACTTTAGAACTTTGATTTACCGTACTATGGCAAAAATTTTGGAACTTTAATTCACTATGCTGAAAACTTTGGAACTTTGATTTACTATAGTTAACTATTGTAAACTATTAATAGTTAACTATAGTTTGCTATACTATTTTTTGTTAGGGTAACACCAGAGGGAAAATTTGTTTGCATACATGTGTATGGAGTACAGACTATTAGAGCTTCTGTTGCATTTAAATGGCCTTTTTAAATTACAAATTCGATCGTAATATGTATTAATTTTAATGAACATACAAGAACAAAATCATGCGTCTGTTTTACAGCTTGATGAGGACTAAAATCACGTTGTTTGAGTGTGTAGGGAGGTCCGTGGAATAGCCCCGCTTAGCTACAAAATTCGACATTCATCAGCAACTTTATGCAATTTACAGTGTTTATACTGCAAAAGACGACACATCGATGCAGTCTGAATGAGTATTTCATTTTACAGCCATACATGCGTTTGAATTGTTCAAGTTTGATACTGTTTCTGATCAGATTATTTTTTGATGAAGTTTGTGATTTATCAAAGAATAATTCCGCGGAATTTCGTTGAATAATCGTGGCTTGTGTGATAATTATATGCACAAACGCCTACATTCCATAGAGTATAGTCATACTTGATGACAATATTTTAAGAACAACGAATTAAATGAGCATTTATAATAATTCATATCTCGGATTTAGATGATGACGAACACATTAAAATTTTACTGATTAGGGCTTTATACAAAAAAAACTATACTGAGATTCAAACTATATTTAGGATAGACAATATGTCTCGATTTTGAAATATGACTTTCTCACGGTGACTAAAAATAGAAATGCCTATAAATTCATCTGAGATGTTACTTCTCCTTACGTTTTGATCATATTTCAATATAAATTTCATTTTACTATATAATAATGTTATTTTATATTTTTTTGTTTCTACAAACATTGTATTTAAATAATAAATAAAAGTTCTATTGGATTGCTTTCAATATGTTGTACCTATGGTTTTGGTCCGATTTCAAAAAGCGGTACACACACACCCTCTCACACACCCAAATGAAGTTTTTAAATATGAATATTCAACTAACGAAGAAAATGTTTTTCACCTGAAATTCACTTCATTTGGTCACGTGATTTCGCTCAATTACACACCGGAAGTTGACAAGTCACTACACGGCTTTACCAGGACACACACGGGAAACTCAATACATGAACACTCATATAAGATATTATACAAGAAAATCACTTCATACAGCTAATTTTGAATGTCTTTCACGTAAAAACACAAAATTCTTTTAAGCAAACGACAAGATAGTTAAGGTAGTACAAAACACCCCTGGATTCTATTTTTTACTAATTCCTTAAAAAGCACTGGAGAAAAAAGAGTAAAATTACAACATTGACAACAATGAATGACCCCTGTAAGGAAAATAACAAGCTTTGGCATAATTGCGTCATATTTTATGGAAAAAAATCAGAGAATCCTATATGTTGGTCACTTGGGAGTTGACATTTTAGAATGTGATTACGCTATCTAAGTGCAAAAACAAGCTTGTAACAGTCTGATATAAATGCAGTGTAACTTTTGTTCAATAAATAGTAGAGGTCTGATTTTTAGACACATCTATTAGGAGTCTCTGTTCTCTGTGTACAATAAAGGTCAAGGTCATATCAAGAGGTCAAATATTGTGACGTCATCTACTGAATCTTTAATTTTTTTGCCATTTAAATTTTTTTAATCGCCAAAATATCAGAAACTACCGGATTAATTTTCTTCATTTTCAAACATTTTATTCTGTGACCCATTTTAATCATTCTGTTAATTTTTTGCAAAAATTGAATTACATTTTTTTCTTTAGAAAACTTAAAGTGTAGGATATTTACATGTGTATTTCAATTCCGACGCAAGGTATGTTCTATTTTTACTAATATTTTTCTCAAATGGTCCAGTATCAATATGACTAACTAAGTTTAACTAGCAAAAAGGTAATATTTATCAAAATTATAACACAAACTTGCAATGGATCAATTGTTAATTCTAAAATAAAGCTCATTCTCAAGTCGATTGTCTGATTTCACAATCTTCTTACAGGGGTCTGATAGGCCATATTTCAGATACTATGGGCAAAATATATGCGGTTGAATTTATTTCATATTATTTATTAAAAGCGTTTTTGTATCCTAGAACAAAATATGAAAGTTTCAGAAAAATTGAATTTGAGGAAAATGTTGGCCTATCTTTTGTGTCCTACCTTAAGACTCCTTTTGGCCACTAGTTTGGGGAGTCTTTTAGAATGGTGCAACAGTTGATCAATAAAAACCTGTTCTCATCCATGGCACAAAATGATTATTGTTTCTTAGTTATTGATAAACAGAGCTCACAGGAAGGTCAGAGAATACCGTATGTCAATTTCCGAATTTTCTCTTTGTTAGCAAATTTTCGTCAATTTCATTGTAGAAAACCAAAGAGCACCAAAATTTCCTATCTACCGAATTTATGCATTTCATATACATTTACATGTACTAGTATGCTCTCTTTGTTTCCAAAAATGAAAAATGTATCATATTTGACAAAATTCTACCATAATGAAAAAAAAATCTGAACAATGTCCTACTTCAGAACGCTTTTATGCTCCATGTGTATGCTTTGAATCCAAACTACTGTTCGTTTTACAGAAAGCATCATTTTAACTTCTTAACTACAAACTTTTACAATTTTATTAAATCCGTTCTTATTTTTGCATTAAATTCGGGGCCAGATTTGCTCGTTATTATACCTTGTCCTTTGTCGAAAAGACATGGCAATGGGCAATGTATAGAACACGATAGAATGAAAATCGCCAAAGGATATCCGATAACGCTTAAAGATAAAACAAATTGGTTTTAACATCTTTATTTTGATTAATACAAACCATATGAAATGAGAAGAATAAATTAACAGACACGCCAAAGAATTAACGACAAAGGACGTAACGTCGTTTATGAAGGGGAAAGGGGGATACAATTTGATACCCGAAAAACTATATATATGTTACAAAGAAAATACGTTAATTCCAGAAGTGAGGAATACATGTATTATTATTTTTTGTTTGTTTGTGGGGGGGGGGTGGCTTTGTGCCCCTCCACATGAAAAAAAAATTTACATTACATTGACTGCATTTAAATGCATAAAAAGGCAATTGGAGGGATGGGCATTTCACAGTAAATTAAAAATATAACAGATACTGTAACGTTGTCTGTAAAAAAAGATGGGGCAAGATAACACCCAACCCCCCAATACAAATTATAAAATAAAAATGAAAAATTATAGAATACAAATGGAAAAATATAGAATGCATGCGAAAATAAAAATTATACAATACAAATGAGGAATTTTAGAATTCAAACGAAAAAAATTATAGAATACAAACGGAAAATTGTAGAATGCTAATAAATACCATATAATACAAATGGAAAAGATCGAACATTGCAACGTTTGACAGGCCATAATAATGTTACTGAACAGTTCTTCTACCACGAAATCAGATCCCCATGGAACAATATTTTCATCAAACCAAGAAAATTTGACACCTCGAAAGAATGTGATTTCATAGTATTCACCAGGTATTCAAATGAAAACCTTGTAATATTGAACAAGAAATGTAAACCGACTTTTATTCGGGTGCGAGAACTTTTTGCAAGGTTCGCGAGAGCCTCGTCATTGCGAATATTTCTCAATGCAAACCGCTCTATAACCTTTGTCTTTTAACAGCATATCCAAAAAGGCGTCTCCCAAAATAAAAGTTACCAAGACTATAAAAGCTCTTTTACAATTATTATTATGCCAAGTAGAAAATGATTCATGTCTAACTCACTCCTCAAATGAAAGAAATATTTTTCGTAGCATACATGTAAAAATTAAAGAAGGGGCAGAGCAGACCATAAAACGCAGTATAATAAAACGTCCGCCCTCTGAATTTTAGATATATTAATGTTCAAAGGGGAATTATTTTTGACAAAGTTTTTGTCGTAGCATAAAAAAAATAGTAAGGGGCATGGTTGACTTAAAAACACAGTATAATATTATCTACGCCTTTTTTTTTTTTTTGATTTATGCATTTTTGAAAAACCTTTTTTTACAAAAAGACTAACATTGAGAGAGAGAGAGAGAGAGAGAGAGAGAGAGAGAGAGAGAGAGAGATGATTGAGAAAATTAATCAGTTAATGGTCTCCAGCTGTCATCAAAATATTCTTTTTCAATATTTTTATAAGATATACATTTTTGTAATTCGTACATTGTCTTAATAGAGGATATCAAACCACCTGAGGAGATGTTCTGCTTGTACATTTGTACAGATAAATATAATGTTTTATTTGTAGTGCAATAATATTTTTAAGTTTATCAGTTTTCTTCACAGAGCCCCCAAATTTTTTTTTATTTTGAAAAGGTTATAGAAGTGTGGATTGTAATGAAACAGTAGTTTGCAAAATTCTCTAAAAGAGACTGAAGATGTTCACATTCCCACAAAAAATGTTCTATTGTGTCAGGTTTTTTTTTCTTTTACAGAATGTACATTTCTTATTATCAGTTTTATAAATTTTGTGTAGGAAGGAATTTGTCGCTAGTATTTTATGATTTATTCTAAATTGAAACCACTGAAGTTTGGTGGGTTTTTTTTTGTAATTTTGAATGGAAAAAAATAAATGATCTCCCATTCACCACTGCTCGAGTCAAATATTCTATTCCAAGAGATTTTACCCAATGGTTAATTTTTTTTTTGTCAAATAAGTATTTCATATAAATCATGTGATTTGTTTGCATTCAGGAGCGAATAAACATTAACTGGGATACATGGGTAAGCTATCTTTGGAGTTTAATTTTGATCGGGATTGGCCAAAATAAAAAAAAAATAATTCTACAATTTGGCTATTTTGTTTCAATTTCTTTAATAAATATGATTAATGAACATGTTCTCCCCAATTGTGGCTAGTTTTAAGAAGATTTTAACCACAAGTTTAAAATATATTCACAAATTACGTGTTTTGTTTTCATTAAAAAAAATGAAAAATTCTAACCAGACTTTCTTTACATATTTAAGTATTTATGTGATGCATTCATTTACAGCAAAATTTTTAGAAGAAACATTTAATTTGGATGCACATTTTTTTTTTTTCATTTTCTTTGAAAAATACAAAAAAAAAAATCATATAAAATAATTTAGAGCTAATGTCGGCCTTTCAAAACCATTGTTTAAAAATGTTGACTCAGATTGATTGATTGATTGTATGTTGTTTAACGTCCCTCACGAGAATTTTTCACTCATATGGAGACGCCACCACTTGCCGGTGGAGGGCTACAAATTTTGTCCTATGCTCGGCACTCAGGGCCTTTGAGCAGTGAGGGATCTTTTTCGTGCCAGCACCTACTGCGACACGGGGCCTCGGTTTATACGGTCTCATCCGAAGGACCGGTCTCCATGTCCCACAGTGGGATTCGAACCCGCGACGTAAGGATTGACTCCTTACTTCGCGACTTGTTGACTCAGAGATCTATAAAATAAAAAGTTGGTGTGGCATTCCTCCTTAAGTTTGAAGGAGTTTTTCCTAGCATACTGTTCCTTGTGTTTAGAGCATGGTTGATGGTTTGTTTTTGTAGCATGAAATTTAGAGTTGTTTACAAAGCGAACCTTAAACGCGGTATAATAAAAGCTCCGCCCTCTGTCTTTCAGATTTGCAAAAAATATTTGACAGAATTTATTTTCTTCGTATGAAAATTAGAAAACAGCGCACCTTTAAAAAAAAAACCCTTTAAAAATGGTCTGCCCTATAATTGCAAAACTGTAGCTCTGCAAAGAAAAAATGACAGACTGGAGAGCTACAGTATCATCCATTGTAAAAACTGTACGTTTATTGCGTACAAAAGGATTCGCTACGTTCTGGATTAATTCTTCCAAATTTTTACACCAATCATAAAAAAGTAGATCTAAAAAAATTCCTTACTCCTCTGTTAAGTACTCTCAGAGTCAAGATCTATTAGAAGCATGTTGAACAGAAATGTCTTGCAAACCAAAATGGCAGTTTATAAATACTAGATGAAATTTTCAATCTGAATTTCAGGGCCCGTATACAGGTCCTCATGGACAGGATTATCCCTATCCCCCCTTTTTTTTAATATTAAAAATAATCCGAGTTTTTTTTTCTTTATTTCTGATCTCTGACGACTTCATCTATATCTTTCTATCTGAAAATCACAGAAATATCTTAATCATATGCAATTTCTATTCACGTTGTCAGTCGTTTTGCGTACAATGTACATGTACATGTATATATACCGGACAAAAAAAAAAAGAAACGCATATTCAGATTAAACATGATATTCTAAGTTTACAGTTTAAAACTTATTTTTTAAAAGCAATTTTAAAGAGTGTGTTGTGATAAAAATCAAACATGTCTTATGTTGCGAATTAAAAAGTTAAGTTGATGTCATTTTCATCGTCCCCAAATTCTAGGAGCATAACAATATGATTGTACTTTGTGACGTCCCAGCTCTAGTGGGTTTCCAATGTACGGATGTCATGGAGGAATAAACCATCTCCTCTGTCTCTTGCAAACAATTTGTGCGCTATTAAGCTGATTTCTTCAAACAGCATGCGCAATTGTAGAAACGGTTTGTGCGACAGTTCTCATTCTAATGCTGAAGGGGGGTCTGACGGTCCTGTCTGGGTGTGGTTAATAATTGACGGCCAGTTTTTGGTCTGTCACCCGTGTTCTTAGTTGGTGGAGACGTAAATTTAACGCTGCAACGCCGATTGATCTACACTAAATGCAGTTGTAACCTCCTGTTGCGTAGCTCCGGTTATCTTCATAGTTAGCCCGTGTTGCGTTCATCTTTATTAAAAGGCGTGACATTGCAGCATCAACATCGCAATCAAATCTTAAATAATGGTTTAATAGGAGTGTTAATTGTTTCTTTAATTCCAAAATATCAATGAAAATAGACCCCCTATTTACAATAAATCATGAAAAACATTTTCATATATTTTCATAAACATGATTCTTGGGTTTAAAAGAAAGGGGGGTAGGGATAATTTCTAACCACGCGAGCACCTCTTGGCCTGGAGGGCTATTAACAACAATTATAAGCGATGTTTTGTCGTTGAATACTGTAGTAAGTGATATATGTTAGGAACACACGGTTAGTAATATTTTGAGATAGATGTTTACAAACATGGAGAAATAAATCATCGAGAAACAGCGCAACTTTTTGTGCTGAATAAATATACAGTTTTTACAATGGGTGGCGCTGTAGCCCTCTGGTTCGTAAATATGTTTTTCGAAGACATGCAGCCCTGCAGCTAGGTCTTCTTTTTTTCATAGATATTTCACCCATATAAGAAAAACATATTTTATTTTAATAGCATAAAAGCAAATAAGCGGCTTGGTGGACTAAAAAAGGAGTCCTTTATTTCAGATATTTCACTTGTATAGGAAGTAAATATTTTTGTCCGTTTTTATTACCGAATCAAAAAGAAAAGCTGATTTGACCCAGCAAAAGAAAAGGTCCGTCCTCTGTATTTCAGATTCAAGTATATATTTTACAAATATTCTTAAATTTTTAAAATTTGAATGAGTTTATTTTCCTAGCATTAAAATAGAAAAAAGTGGCAGGGCGGACTTTAAAATACAATGTAAGAAAAGGTCCTCCCTCTGTATTTTATCATTAGCTAAAGAAAGGAAAGAAAAAAACTAAATGTAAATTTTCATTATCGTAGAATAAAAAGAACTAGAGCAAGTAATATGCTTGATCTTATAAAACGCAGTATAATTAATCAAAAAGTCCATCTATATTTGAGTTATCTTTCTTTCATTTGGTTATACCGAGCTTATTAAAAATTTTGGCATCATAATCTTCATTTCATATTCAAAACGAGACCATTCCGAAGCCGATGTTTTAAGGAATCGATGTCTATTAGTAAGGTATGCCAGGGCATCAACGATAGTTGGAAACAAGAGATACTTTACATAACGGGTTATACTACATGTAGTACCTCATACATGTATTTCCATTTCATTGTGAAAAAATTGTAAATCTAAATTTTAAAAGCGTTTTCTAATAGATTTAAACGACATAAGGCCTCCCATGCATGCCAATTTTCGAAATTCCCGATCATGACAAGGGGCAAACGGGGACAAGGGGTAACCGGTCGGCATGGGATGCTCACTTTTCCATTACATCTGACCCCACTTCTGATGTTTTATTTTGTATTTTTCTTTTACTTTTGAGCTTAAATACTGTTTGTTACATCCGTATATTTCATCAATAAATCTAAACATTCTTTTATTTTTATTCTTAATTTTCGTTCTCTACATTCTACTGTTATAACGATTCCTAAATAATGAAAAAAAAAATTAACAATGAATTTAGAGTGAATATATGCGTAAAATGTGTATACTAAACCGAAGGAGGACCATATTTTATAGAGCCAGGCTGTATTAGACACCCCCTCCCTTCCCGAGTATGAATAAAAGGGTAGTGAACCCCAACCCCTTCAATATTGTACTACATCGGCAATGCATTACGGAGTGTCTGTTGATCTAAAACTATATTATCAAGAATATACGTTCGTTGAGGGTGTTTCGTAACAAGAATGATAAATAAGGATAATGCATTACTTTTCCGGCATTGGCAGGTCCATACATGTAAGTGGAGGGGGTTCCGAAGGTTGGCAATCCCTTTTATTTTGCAGAGAGAGAGGGTGAGTGAGAGAGACAAAGAGAAGAGTTTTTATGTAACATAAATACTCTTATGTCTAATATTTTGAATAAAATAAGTACATATAAGTATGCCCTTTCTGCTTGCTAGATACAGAAGTGTTTCTCCGTATTGCTTTCTTCAGTGTACCTTCAAATTCCCGACCTCAGTCCCCGACAACCCACTGACTGGTTTCCCTTTCAAATCAGCGGAATTTTCCGCCGATTTTAGCTTAAATCTATTTGCCATTTAAATCATCTGTATAAAAAGTCATGAAATGGGGTATGTAGAATGATTGAATGACAACTCCCTATCATCTGTTGACCTACATATGCCGTTTTAAACAAGCAGTGAACCGAGACGTCTTCGATTCTTGCACCTGTTTATCGAAAGCAACGGAAGTGGCGATTTCGTATATCTAAAATTTAGAGGCGTCCCGGAAATACATGGAAAATCTAGAGAGGTCAGAATTCGCGCCAAACTTGTTTTCTCTAGATTTTCCGTGTTATTCCGGGACACCTCTACGTTTTTCACCGTTAGAAATCGGCACTTACGTTGCTTTCGATGTCTGTACATGGTATAGAGGACGTTTTGTGTTTTGTGCAATTTTTTATACGGCAAGTTAAAATCGGCAGACGTTTGAAAGGTGTTATTCAATCATTTTTGAAGCTAGATCTCGTCCGAGACCAGTAGGAAAAATGTAGATATAGATGAAAACTAAGTGTGAACCAAGGCACCCCTTGATTTTCAAGATGGCGAGTGACGCTCTTTTACTCTTTTATATACAATAAATATGACATTTTTTAAATCGTGCTAATTTCGGCGATTTTTTATTTTTATTTTATTGAGGGTATTCATGCACACATAGAAAAACACATAACACACAACATACACCATCATGTAACCAAGCGCCTATGTCCAAAGGTTGGAGCCCCATCCCACCGCTTGAAATAGAAATTAAAGTTTATGCCGAAGGCTCAAGTGAGCTTTTCTGATCACATTTTGTCCGGCGTCCGTCTGTCCGTCCGTCTGTCCGTCTAGCTGTCTGTCTGTCTGTAAACTTTTCACATTTTCGACTTCTTCTCAAGAACCACTGGGCCAATTTCAACCAAACTTTCCACAAGGCATCCTTGGGTGAAGGGGATTCAAGTTTGTTCAGATGAAGGGCCACGCCCTCATTCAAGGGGAGATAATTGGGAATTAATGAAAATTTGCTGGCATGTTTTAAAAATCTTCTTCTCAAGAACCACTGTGCCAGGAAAGATGAAACTTATGGGGTAACATCCTCAGGTAGTGTAGATTCAAGTTTGTTCAAATCATGACCCCCGGGGGTAGGGCGGGGCCAAAATGGCCCATCAAATTTTTACATAGAAATATATAGGAAAATTCTTTAAAAATCTTCTCCTCAAGAATGACAGAGCCATAATTCATCAAATTTATATGGAAGTATCCTCAGGTAGTGAGGATTCAAGTTTGTTCAAATCATGACCCCGGGGGGTAGGGCGGGTCCAAAATGGCCGACCAAAGTTATACGTAGAAATATATAGGAAAATTCTTTAAAAATCTTCTTCTCAAGAACCACTGTGTCAGGAAAGATGAAATTTATGGGGTAACATCCTCAGGTAGTGTAGATTCAAGTTTGTTCAAATCATGACCCCCAGGGGTAGGGCGGGGCCAAAATGGCCAACCAAAGTTTTACATAGAAATATATAGGAAAATTCTTTAAAAATCTTCTTCTCAAGAACCACTGTGCCAGGAAAGATGAAATTTACGTAATAACATCCTCAGGTAGTGTAGATTCAAATTTGTTCAAATCATGACCCCCGGGGGTAGGGCGGGGCCAAAATGGCCGACCAAATTTTTACATAGAAATATATAGGAAAATTCTTTAAAAATCTTCTTCTCAAGAATGACAGAGCCATAATTCCTCAAATTTATGTGGAAATGTCCTCAGGTAGTGTAGATTCAAATTTGTTCAAATCATGACCCGAAGGGGGTAGGGCGGGGCCAAAATGGCCGACCAAAGTTTTACATAGAAATATATAGGAAAATTCTTTAAAAATCTTTTTCTCAAGAATGACAAAGCCATAATTCATCATATTTATATCGAAGCATCTTCAGGTAGTGTAGATTCAAATTTGTTCAAATCATGACCCGAAGGGGGTAGGGCGGGGCCAAAATGGCCGACCAAAGTTTTACATAGAAATATATGGGAAGATTCTTTGAAGAATAGCAAATCCATGATTGATCATGGGATTACTTTTGGATTTTAACTTTTCAATAATAAACCAATTTCTACTTTTTCTTAGCTGCAGTACTTAGGTGAGCGATGTGGCCCATGGGCCTCTTGTTTTATTTACTCTTTGTTTGTCAAATATTTTTGGGAGTTGCTCCCTTTAAAAACCACTGCAATGGGCTTGAGGTTCCAGTTGTGCGATTCCATGCATGAGTATCGGGGCGCCAAACCTGGACCCCCTTTTTTCAAGAATTGCTGGATCCGGTGTTCATAGAATAACTTGTAGTTCTTTTTTTTTATATAATGCTTTAGTTTTGAATATTTTCATACTTACAAAAGAAACAAAATACACACACAAACACACCCTCACACACCACACGCACTCTGTGCACCTTTCCCAAAATACCAGCTTTCATAATTACACCTTTAGTGATAATTGAAATTATGTAGGAAAAACTTGTAGTTTTTATTATGCAGGTAACATTGTTATTATTCAGGATCTGCTTTTGAATATATATTGTAAATTACTGATTCAGAAGCTCTTTCATAGGGAATGCATAAAAGTATCCTCTTCAATGAAAGGAACCTAATGTAAAAACGGAATTAAACTACAACATTGAAAGATTTTAGCTGTCGTATTGTCTCCAAAAATAAACTGATAATGATAAGTACTAAAGGAAAAGTAATTCATAGGCGTCGGAACCGGCGGTAGGGGGATTTAGCCCCCCCCCATACTTTTTTTCAAACATAGCCATTATATATAGACCATTGACAATTGGGATTGACCTTTCTTTGTTGGTTTAGCCCTCCCCCTTCAATTATAGCACCACCCAACTTTCAATTTACTTTCGACGCCTATGTACATGTAATCCTCGTTATTCTTACAAACTAACTGAGATTACATTAGTGGGGAACGTCCACTTTATCGTTTTTCTTATGCATAACTTTTCTTTCTGCATTTTTTTTCTTTTTTATTTCCCATTCATCGTTTAAAATTCCCATTATTCAAAATGTTGATCTCTAAATGCAAGAAATCAAATTTTCATGAGGATACGTCATAAAGCACCCTTCTGTTCTCACATCCCCTTCCTCAATTATTTTACACTTTGAAAGACCAAACAACAAAGAAGGTTTGTTTGCATGAAACAATTTAATTGCATCATCAATGTGAAACAAAAGGCCCATGGGCCTTATAGGTCTCCTGGGCATAATGCAACAACTTTCCAGTGATTGAATTTGATTCATGTTTTAAGCCAGATGCTATTGCATTCACAATTTTAAAAGAGGCCCCATTGATCATTATAACTGTACATTTAGCAGATGCTTAGTTTTGTTATTCAATACCCATAGGCAGGGTAGGGGAACAAAAAATGCATTTCACCAAATCGTAATATTCAGCAATAATCAGTGCCCCTACCACACATGAACCCTTGATCTTAGGCCTAGATCCACACAATGCACTATTTTTTAAATGACATCCTTGTTTTTCAAAAATATTTGATTAATACCAAGGTGCAGATTTCAAAACAATTCATTCATTTCTAAGTACATCCCCCTCTATGGCACCCCTGACCCTGGGGCCTTGAAATTCACAATTCTGGAAGATTAGGGCCCTTACTCATAACTATATAGGTAGTTCATCTGCTTAATATCAGGGCTTTCACCATAGGTTACTCAGGTGACCTAAAAAGTACCTTACATGAAATAAGATAAAAGCCAAGCGTTACTTAGATAATTCCTGTTGTTACATTGTTGTATATATATATTTTTTTCATTTTTAACACTTTAACAAGGACATCACTCAGTATTTGTGTCATATATAGCTGTATTTAATCACTCAGTATTTCATATTTTGTCAAATAAACTTCAGTATAGAGTCTGTTTTCTAATATGTATTCTGAAAAAAATCTGCTCAATTTGCTCAAGGAAATGAAGGCACTAAGTCTCTATTTAATAACTTATATTTTGATATTTGAAAGGGGGCAGAGGTTGAAGATCAATAAATAAATAGATTAAAAGACAGCAATATTTTAAACATAATGAACCTAGCTCTTTCAAGATGCAAAAATTAACGTGTAATTATCAGGAAAATGTATCTTTTAAATTGTATGTACAGTGTATACGTACATGTATGTATTCCCTAATAAATGTAGTGTACTATATGTATTTGAAAAAAAGTGAATGAAGACAGGCTCGACAGCTATCGTTGAAGATGCACCAGAACATTTACATATTGCAATTAGTGGTTCAAATTATGTGAATTTTCCCTATTTGTAGGTCAAGCGGACAGTGTTCGGTGTTCTCTGTGTGGGACAGGACTACGGAACTGGGACCCCGAGGATGACCCCTTGGTGGAGCACGCCCGCTGGGCACCGGAGTGTTTCTTTGTCAAGGACAAGAAAGGACAAGATTTTATCAACCTCGTACAAGTCGCAGTACGGCAACAGCAAATGTTAGAGTAGGATTTAAATTCTCTCAAATTACCTAATTCCCCTGCTCAAAGTGCAGTTCTTTCATTGCAGAGGACAGAGAATAAGATATCTTTTTCAACTTTTCAGTGTCATTTACACTTCATCAGGAAATTAATTAAAAGATAAATTTATGAAAAATGACAGGAAAGAATGCAGTAATTGAGAAACATTTTTTCTGATCATGATCATGTCCATGTATGAAGCTCCACTGAATCAGATACTTTAATTGACAAATAGTTTCATGATATCGTGATATAAGTTCATTTACATCAAATGGATATCAGAGGCATACATTTCCTGTTTCTTTTGAACTGAAAGCACAGTAATTATTATTGCTCACAGGCCTGACTGTGTATATACCGGGTATAATCATGGTATGCATGATCACACCTTCAGAGTTGAACATTGTGTTGAATTAATTTCCAGATATATTTTTAAAATGACCTAATCATGCTAATTTAAGAGATGATTTATGGAACTTGGGGACAAAAAAATATGAGTTGTATTTAAAACTTAATGATGTATAATAAATTGCTATATTTACATAAAATCATTGTGTAAAATAGAAATATTACTTAATGACTACATTATATACACTTTAAAGATAGAGGTCTGAAAGAGGTATCTATTCATTATAAAAGATACTTCTGATTAGTGTAAGAGTAGTTTTATACAAAGCTAAATCATCTATAAATAACAGCGGTGAAGTCCCAAGTCAAAATGAACTGCTTATTTTAGCAGTTTATAAACAGTTATTAGGCAGTCTGGCAATTTTTTTGGCAGTTTTTAGGCAGTTCTTAACAGTCTCAGTCTTAGCATTCCTTAAAACTGCTTACAGACTGCTTAAAAACTGCTAAGAATTTGTGTAAGCAGTTCAGTATTGAAGAAACTTAAGCAGTCAAACAAGCAGTTTCTCAAAACTGCTAAAAAACTGCCAAAAGTGCGACTTTTTACTGAGCATGCTCAATCATAACTTCCTTTATTTGAATATTAAATTGGAGGGATTCTTGGTCATGAGCTAAGTCAGTGTGTCATTTTGCTCTATTTAAAGGATATTTAACCAATAGATGTCAGTTGGAATTGTATTTATGTCAGTCTGGGATAATTTCTTCACTTTTCAACTAAATGCAAGTGTAATCTATAAATTAGTCAATTTTTCAATTTTCATGATCTTCCTGTATTGCAATGTTGACAATGAACATGATGAAATAGTTTAGGCTTATTTGAATGACTTTAGTTGGACTTTCACTAATGTGACATCACTGTGCTTATTAGAGTGAAAGTTTTATTTATACTAAATTCTTCAGCTTGTGCAAACTTATAGCTACTAGATTAAATTACAATTGAATTGAATATTGTACATTAAGATGCCACTGACGTTTATGCAAGAAAATGGACTTAATGGAAGGACTCATTTACAATTCATACCTTAGATCTTTATCTCAATAATAAGTCAAATTCCCATATATGATGTCATTTTTTCAATAAATTACCCTGCCGGAAGCAAAAATTATATGCATATTTGTATTCATATATCATGTATATGGGTGGTGTTATGTTCTTGAAAGTAGACAAGAATAGTGCTTATAGCATTCTTTTTACCATGCAGTTTTTAAGCAGTTAATAAATTTTCAAATTTATATGTAGGTCACTCAGAGTCATTTCCATATATATAAGTAGTGCAAACAAAAGAAACACCTTAGCAGTTATTAAGCAGTTTTTAAGCAGTTCTCCTTAACCTTCCTATTGATCGACTGCTTAGATACTGCTAAGGAAACTGCTAAGGAACTGCTAAGTTACTGCTAAGGAACTGCTAAGTTACTGCTAAGGAACTGCTAAGTTACTGCTAATGAACTGGCTAAGTACTGCTTAAAATGTGGACTGCTAAGGAAAACTGCCTAAGGAGAGAAGAAGGCTAGTAAACTGTCTAAGAACTGCTAAAGCACTGAACTGTTAAGGTAAAAAAACTGCTAAAGAACTGCCTTCCACTTGGACTTGGGGTATCAGGAACATAAATAATTCTGGGTTTTATCATATGTTAACAAGGCTTTCTAAACCAGTACTATACATAATATTTAAAAAAAAAAGGCTTATATCTGTGGCAAAAATGATGATAAGTGGAAAATATAGCAGGAAGGCAATTCTGCCATTCTTATTAAGAAGATGTATGCAGTAATCAACACACTGCATGAAGATGTCGGATAAGGCCTAGAAAAAAACATGTTTGTTTCCGCTTTCCCGACCGACCCCACATGTAATTTATAGTGCTGACCCTACAAAATTTTTAATGCTTTTGTTTCATGATGTGCAAGATTTCACCAAGGGAACTAAAGTCTCCAACTCTGCAAGCTTTCAAGACAAAAAGAAGTTTGTGTCACCTTTCTATAATAAGTTTAAGTCACAGAAATGCTTGAAAACACCATTTCTTTTGTCATTAATGTTTCATCTATACAAATTTTGATTAAAGAAGCAAAAACAAAAAAAAAATCAAAAAAAAAAATTGCCTACCTACCTACCTACCCTATATTTTGTCAGCTTGAAAGCGGAAACAAACATATTTTTTTCCTAGGCCTATAGGCTAGACTTTATGACACCTGATCCAAGCTTTAAAGTTGCTAATCAGTAAAGAATATTATATAAGCTGAGAGAATTATTTTCATTCTGTTATTGATTTATATCCCCAGTGCAATTCCATAAATAATACAACAGATGAGTATGGTGGAGTTGCACAGTAATCTCCCATTGCAGTAAAATTGATCATCTATAAAAGGAGTCAAGCCGCAGTGCGACAGACTTTATCATTTGTTATATTGCTGAAGCTGGCACAGCAGTGGTATGCCATGTTTACTCTGTTATGGAAAACAATTGGTTTGGCATTTTGGCAGAAGATATTTTTAGAATGAATCATAAGCTGTTCATGTGTTTTTCCCACCTCAGATGTGAAGGTTCAGGTTATGCACGTAGATCTGAGAAGCAAATTAAAATTGTGATTCACCAGTCAGTCTGTCTGTCTGTATTTTTTTCTCTCTGCAAAGAAATCTTGGTAAAGTCAGGACATAATATATAGAAGTGGAGATATTTGGAGGTCCATTTACAAACAAGCTTCCAAGTCAGATCAAATAGAAAGGTCAAAGGTCAAACATGAATAGACTCACCAAGTTGTAGTAGATCTAGAAGGATATGGAAATAACGAACAGTATTCAATCTCAACATCCATTAAACAAATATACAAAATAAGAGCAGAGCAAACACTGACCCCCGAAACATCAGAGGTGGGATCAGGTGCCATGGAGGAGTGAGCATCCCCTGCTGACCGGTCACACCCGCCGTGTGCTCGTTGTCATAATCAGGAAATAACGGAAAAAATCCGTGGTCAAATCAGTGTATAAATAATGGACTAACAATTGGTATGAAAAACGTCAGTCAGCATTTCATTCAATGATAAATTGTATTTGCTGACAAGGTCATTGTATCGACCATAGAATTTACGAAATGAAACCTTCATTCCTTTCCTCTTATATTTTAATATTTCATGAGGAATTCTTTCAAAGAATCGGTACCGTATAACATGTAATGCCCACAATGTAGTCAATATTATCATCGCTACATCATTTGATTATATTAACCTATAGTGAATCATTCATAGGTTAATTTTATTAACAGTTTAAGGCATGTTAAACTGTGAATGTGTTAATGACAGCAACTAACATTTTAAATATACGTTTCTTTGTGTTTTGTAGCAAGAAGCTCTACAACAACAATCTGATGCCATGACGAGGGAAGCCACCAACATCGCGGCTGACTGTGTACCTCCCAACATTGACACAGGTATGACTAGTCTTCTGTGTTGTATAAGGCTATATTGTACACAGAGGTGATGGTATGTCTTAATGCATACCTATTAGAATAGGATGTTGCATGATAGACAAGAAAGAAAAAAAACTGTACATGCAGCTACTGTAGATCAGTAAATTTTTGCGACACCTTATTTTCGCGAGATAGTCATTGAATCTTGATTAGAGAGACAAAATTTTCACGAATTGTGGTTATTGCTATATATATTCTTAAGGAATACTATTATACATGAGAATTAAATTTATGCGACTACACTGTCTTGCATAACTATGCAAAAATAAAGTTTTCGCAAATAAAAAGTGATTTACAGTATATGAAATAGTGTTGAAATAAAGAGTGCCAGTATTGGGAGTGATTGAATTAATGTACAGGATAGGTACATGTACATTTGTAACGGGTGAGGAGGATAATACAGTGGACCAGAACGGGATTTGAATCCAGTCCCCCAGAATCTTTGGTTGAGTGCTCTACCAACTGATCTAAATGGCCACCATTGTTTGATCCGGCTGGTTGCTTCACATTAAATAGAATTATATGCTTAATACTGTTATTGTAATATAATTTACTATTCAATTAAGACACCACATGATTGTTCAGAATTTATAAAAGTGTCAAAGTCAAATAGTTAAATCATAATTAAATATTAGGAGAAAAAAATTCTACCAGTGAGAGATTTTCCAAAAGCTTTAATGTCTCGTATTCGACGGTTCATTTGAGATTTTATGTTTAAATTATACATGCTTACACGTATGATGTAATTACGTATTGTAGGAATACAGAATAATACAGCAACCAGCAGTCAGTCTTTGTCATCCGGTCGTAAACCTCCAACAAACGCCGAGAAGAAAAACCCTCTACTGAGTGACGCGGCTCAGAGTGTCCTGGCCATGGGGTACCTGCCCAGAATCGTCAAGATGGCAGTCGATAAAGTACTGCAGGCTAAAGGTAGGATTGTAATTTAAACTCATACCGAGTTCCCATGGTAGAGAAATTTTGGAAAAGGGGGCTTGAAAGACAACAAATAAGATATCCATTTTGAATTCTTATTTTTCTTGATGGTTAAAGGGAGATAACCTTCTTTGAAATTCTGAAGAAATTTGAAACATTGATTCTATAGTTACTCATTTTTTGAATATACATCTAAATTCATATTTATAATTGAGAGTTTCTATCTTCTAATTTTATTTTCAACATGAACGACAACTGTAATTAACATCTATCAAAATCAAATTGATTCATTAAGATTTTCATTTTGTAAATAGCTTAATGTTAGATAAAATTATTTATAATGTAACAGTACATATGCAATGGTATACGCTTGTATGAATCTTTGAAGTCATTTTAAATACAGGATTTCGTGGGGGAGTTCTTGATAAACCATATAAAATACAAATCAATTTTTGTTTTTGATTGACCGAGGTTTAATATTTTTCTTTGAATAAAACTATGAAGTAATTGATATGTAATATTGAGAAGAGCGGCACATGTCACTTTTAAATTACTGTGCTGTAATCCTTAAAGAGATTGATTACATACATTTATGTAATGTTTTAATATTCTTTGAGTTGACATTTTCAGCAATCAGTTTTTTCTTTATAAACAAGTGCTTGTGAATCCATTCATTTAGTAATTTACTGGTTAAAGGATGATAATTCGACTTTTGTACTAAAATATTTTCATATTACCCAGTGGTGTATATTTACCTATGATATTAATTGATATTTATGTTTAATTTTAACTGATTGATTCATTAATTAAGGCTGGGATGGCATGTCTGGATCAAACATTGCTAACATTATTTTCGACATGGAAGAGTCCGGTGAAATCGACAAAGAAAATTCCATGGTTCCTAAAGTCTTGTCGGACAGTTCCTGGAAGAAAATCAACGACAGAGTACCGGATGGTGATTTATTTTTTAATTATTTTCATATTTAATTACACTTTCAATTGCATATGAAGTCAACAGTGCTTTGCACATCTGAATTTTAATTTTTTCCCTAAGATTAGGCATACATTGGTAAATAAAAAAATATTCAAATTTGCATGAAGGCTTAATTTTTTTTATGTCAAAAATCTTTTTTAAAATCAAATTGAGCAAGGAAAAAAGCAATTAACCTGATGTTAATTATCCATGTTAATAAACCTTAGAAGTATCAATTTTGTGAAAATGAATAATTTGTGCTACAGATATCAAAGAGCTTACACAGAGAAACAGTGAAATGCGAGAGAGGACCATGTGTATTCTGTGTTGTGAGGAGAGGGTGTCGATTGTTTTTTTACCCTGTGGGCACCTGGTCAGTTGTGCTCAGTGTTCACCCGCTTTAAAAAACTGCCCAGTGTGCCGAGAATCTATCAAAGGGACGGTCCGTGTATCATTTGCATGAGTTGGTCAAACAAAATGGAAAATAATCACAAAAAAAACCAAACAACTCAGAAAATTTATCTATGCAATTCAAAAAGAAAAAAGAAAAAAAATAATGTATACATATATGTTGCAATAATTGTCGTTAGATTATTAGATGGTAATTTTAATTGGAATTTCAGTTTTTTTCTTAGGAAGGGGGGTTTACATTTTTTTCCTCTATTAATTTTTCTTTTCTGGAATTCAACTTTAAGATATTTTATCTCATATATGTTTTCTGCAAAAAATTGCTTTTTTAAAAATATTTGTTTAAAATTATTTGAGGAAAATGGTGTTTTATTTAAAATTCATATTACCAGGTATTTGAAACTAAGAAAAGCAACACTGATGAGGATTCAATATCCGAAATATGTATATATGTCTTCAACTGATTCAAATAAGCAAATGTTTGATAAATGCATAAATCATTTTAGAAAGAAGTACTTGTATTAAAGGAGAATTATTTAATCATGTAATTTTTTGTTTGACCAACTCATCACTACAGCACAAGATTTAGGGGTCATAATATATAAAACCTATTCATTACAATAGTTTGCTAAATTGAATTTTAATAGTCATTTTGTATTATAAAAATATTTTTTTTAGAATTCACTAGAAACATTTAACATTTTAAATACTTGTGTTTGAAGCTATACCATATGAATAAGGGTCAATGGAATTTTATTTTTAAAGAAGCAAGATTTGAAAACAAACGAAAAAACAAGTTTTCATTTATGTTTATATTCCTGTACATTACAAATTTTTAACATCATTTTAATTGATCAAGTTAGATCAAGCACAACTTACATATGTGCTACTTGTATTTATAAAGTAATTTGAGAACTGTACAGCACATATACACATATTTACTACATGTACATGCAATTGCATGTAATTGTACAAGCATATAACCCATTTCATACAATTCAATGTACATATTTGTATATATGACATACATGTGTATAAATTTCTGTTTAGCTTATTATTATTATACAAGGTACAGAAAATTGGAGGAAAATATTATATAAATTTGGTTTAAATTCAAATTCTTTTTGTTGTGTATTGTGAAAATCAACTTTTCTACATTTACATTCAACTTCTGGAAAAAGAAAAAGAAAATCTGCTTGTATTGATTTTGGATGGTTAATTAGGTTTCATTTATTGAAGATACCATTTTATTTTCCTAAAAAAAAAAAAGAAAAGAAACGACATATTGCTTTATTTTAAGTTCATGTACAAAGCTCTGTACATTTGAATTTAGTTTTACTCATTTTTTTTAATATCACATTAGAGTCAATATCTGTATTAATAAATGATTTTCAGTTTGTTCCTACATGCGATCCTTTAATCCTTATTTTATTCCAGATCCTTTAGTTGAAAAAGACCATTAAAGTCAGAATAAAATATTTTCAACATGGCATGCTTCAGTATATAAAACGGTTGCCTGTCGTTCTTTGGGGTAGAAGCTATAGGTTTGTATTTTATGTTTATCTCTACTTTGCAAAAAGAATGGTAAATGGCATTATAGATGACCTACTTTGTAAAAGATATACACATCCGTATATTACTAGTATAAAGTTTGCCCAAATCTTGGGGGAAAATGCAAGTTGGTCTTTCTTAGCGTAAATTAGATATTTTAGAAAATTCATTTTTTTTTTTGGAGAATGGTCAAGATGTAGGCGTACTTCTTTCCACGGGGTCAGAAGTCCGCGGTATCTCAATTTCTGTTAAATCCGCTGGTAGAAAATTACTCGGATTTTTATTAAATATGACAAATATTCTTTAAAAATGTACATATATACACTTGTCCCCTAACGGTTTCTCATAGATATGGTGGGGGGGGGGTTAAATAATTTTGGACTGCTTAACAAATAATTATAATATACAAAATTAATTTGATATTGTGTTATGTGCTGGCAGTGTTGGTTTTACGCGCAATAATTACCCAATCTATAACTGGAAGAACATAGAACAAAAAAAAATCAAGTTAGCACAAAAAATATATGTTTTAATTGAATATAAAATACATCACTTAACCAGGAAATTGCTGAAATACTTTATGTTAAGGCATCCACCCCTTAGACCTTGTATGTAGATGCAGATTATCTTTTCTTAAAACAATCTTCAATATTCTGATATGATTACGTGTACATAGATCACTTTAAAGTGGGAATGCTTTTATCAGGAGCATTTTTGTAAAAATATAATTCCCTATGCAGTAATATATATATATATATATATATATATATATATATATATATATATATATATATATATATATATATATATATATATATATATATATATATACCGTGGAGGTTAAATTGAACATACAACACCTGTTCATATACAAAAATTCAAATATATCAAAATATAGGTTAAATTAATTGTTAAAATGAAGGATCAACCACTTTCCTTGAAGACATAGTCAAGAGAAGACAAACATTAGATGGTGTTATTTAAAAATCTCGATAACCAATTGGACAGAAAAGCTGAAAATATTTGAAAGCATCCAACTGAAACGTATGTGGAAGCATCCAGGACTAGTTTTCAAATAATGACCAGGGGCGGGCAAATATATATATATATATATATATATAATGTAGATCCAATTTTCACATAGAAATATACGCCCCGGATCAATCGAATCGTGCATAAAAATCTTTCATAAAAACTTCTTAAGATCCGCTGGGTTAAAAAAGCTGAAATCGAAGTGGAAGTATCCTGAAGAAGTATAGATTCTATACAGATTATATATATATAGATATTATAGATATATATATAGATTTTATATATATAGATATTATATATCTATATATTGTATAGACAAAAAAGAATGGAGGCGTACAAGGCGAGGTCAATCCCCCGCTCTGAAAAAAGACATTTCTCAATTCTAAAAGTAGTATTTGTTCAAAATGTTATGGTTTATCTCATCTTTAACACATGAAATCCTGTATTTCATTGCTTTACTAATTTATTTATAATTTATTTTTCACTCATGTTTTTAAGACATTTGAAAAAAAAAGAAAAAGCTTCACGTATGATTCGAACTCTTTCCATAGCGGAGGTTTGGTCCAAGACCAACCGCTTTTACCATGCACTACGCTACGAAGTATACGTATTATTAACGTCCATCAGTGTGATTTAAATGAACGGGATTGTTGAAGCATAATTTTTTTTCAGAAAAGTTCGATTTTCATATAGAATGGGTTCAGATTCCATTTTTTGGACAAATTAAGAGACTAGAAATTCAGGCAAATGCCAGTTAGTGTATCGAATAACCAATGATGTTGTCTCGTGCGGCAAAGAGGTGAAAGTTCAGCCGTCTCAATATGTTGTCAGAATCAATTTAAAATTCCTGATGTTATTAACTTATTAACCAATGAGAATCTATTCGCCATTAGACAGACGCTAATTTCGTAGCGCCAAAAATGGCACACCTTACTGAAAGTCCAAACTAAACTGGTAATGGTTCTAAAGAAATTTCAAATGTTAATTTGATTGTATATATTTCGAATTTCAGTGCCCTGCATGCAGTAGAATTTTTTGGTCTGTCTGTAACCGAAATGTCATGGAAAGGAACACCATGCATAGATCTACAGTGTATAGTGTCCGGCTGTGTGTGTTATAACCTTTTTTGTTATAAAGCTTTTAGATTTGTTTTCACTATATACATGTACACGTATTTAATAGCAAGTTCCACCTGGATTTCATGGTAAAATCATTAATGTTTTTTCCTTTCTGTGCAAATGTGTTCAGTTTTCAGTTTTTGAATGATTTGTTATATAAATTATCTTAATTTTATACAGAACACTATATTGGGTATTTTTTTGAATGAATTTTTATCTACTCGAAATCATGCAGTCGCCAGATATATTTGATACCTTTTATATTTGCATGTATATTACGCAGTATTTGTTCTAAGAGAAAATTTTAAATAGTGACTAAATAAACTTTTATAAAAATGGATTTTTCAATACACTGTCTCTGAAGCATTATGGAAATATGGTAAGTATATATCATTGTACCGTATTTATTTTTATATAATAAAATAGTGCATAATTGCAATTCGATAAAGGCATGAGAGATTTAAAACCATTCGTTATTTTCTTTTTGTGCCTCATTGACATACATCATTCAGACATAAGAACAGCTAGCTCCAGCATCGTCACATGCACACACACAGTCATTCATTCAAATGCATACATTCCTAATCATGGATAAAATCAGTCATTATTTTGTAGAGTTCCATCAACAAACACGCATTTTTGATATTTGACATTCAGTAACGCTGAAGAACATATAAGTGGATCATTTAAATATCGAGAAGAGGGCATATACAAGTTGAAATTTTAACCTCCCCCATATACATACTAGTATACGTGTAATGGTACAATAAATTCTACGAAGTTCGTACATTTTTTGAAAACTTAAATAATCGCGGAATCTCTCTTAGTCCCCCCCCCCCCCCCCAAACACATACCCCGCTTTTAATAAGGAACAGATGAAATCTATTCTCTTTCTCACTCATAAAGTTATCCCCAATACTGCTATTTGCTTTATATTATGCCAAAATTCCTATAATATCCAATTTGGTGCACTTACAACATTCGCCAAACCCGTATTTATATAAACGTTTTCAAATATATAGGAAAATTACACTGTTTTAATTTGAAATGCTTGTCTATTGTAATAGTGGTGTATTTTTAGTGTGAAGGTATTTTTGGGGGGTTTTTACCGATTTCTTTCCCATGTACAGTTGATAAATGAGTGCACAAGCGTCGGAAACAAATTGAAATTGAGTGAGGGGGTCTTATGTCACAAAACTCTTCTAACGGTCAAGCGCCCACACAAACTACTCTGAGTGTCTATTGAATACATATATACTGATGGACTTTAAAAACGCAACACCTAATAATATTTGGTATTTTAAATTTATTCATATATCTTATAAACTAATTATTTCTTGTATACATTCAACCATGCTTAATGTTCAGTGTTCTTTAATTTTTAACACCATTTTATTCACAAAAGGGGTACAACTGAAAAGAATGTCAAAGCAGGGTGCGTCAAAAATGTGGTTTTGGTGACTAATACCGTGTATGGCCTCCATTGGCACGGATTACGGCGCGAAGGCGACGTGTCATTGACTGGCAGACACTTCGAATTGTCCTTTGAGGAATATTCTGTCACCCCTGCTACAAGGCTCTCTCAAGTTCCTGTGGGTTCTGAGGCTGAGGCTGGCGTCTGCGCACACGTCTCCCCAACTCGTCCCACAAATGTTCAATCGGATTTAAGTCTGGAGACAAAGCGGACCAATCAAGGACGTTGATGCCGTTCGTTAACAGAAAATTTTGCTTTAATCTTGCCGTATGTGCGCGTGCATTGTCCTGTTGAAAAATAAGCCTGTTGGCTTGTCTAAGCTGCTGCAATAATGGTGCTAAAACAGGCTGAAGAATTTCGTCTACGTACCTCCTGGCAGTGAGAGTTACGTTCAAAATTACCAGCTGTGGTTTATCGCACCCCAGACCATGACGCCACCCCCTCCAAATCTGTCGCGTTAAAGTACACAATTGTCCATAAAACGTTCATGTAAATGACGGTAAACTCGACATCTGCCGTCTGCATTGCTAACATTAAACTTAGACTCATCTGAAAATACAACCTGTGTCCAATTCCGGCGTTGATTCAGATTCAGCCTGGCCCATAGCAGTTTGTTACATCGGTGATACTGCTTTAGTTGTGGCCCTTTGTAAGGTCTTCTGCACCGATTCCCATGGCGTTTTAGTATTCTAGAAACTAATGTAGGATGTATATGCCTCCCATGACGTCCAATAATTTCCCTCGCCGTGGTCGCAGCTGCCGTAAAACATTCTCGCAAATGACGTTGGCGTATGTATGCCTGTTGACGTGATGTTGTCACAAACGGTTGACCTGGTCATGGACGATCATTTATTGATCCTGTCTGATGAAACCGATGCAGCAACCGGCTTATTGTACAGGGATGAACGTTAAAGCGACTTGCAACCTCCCGCTGACTAATGCCTGCTTGCAGCAGACCAAGTGCTCGATTTCGCATTACATTATTTAACCTCGGCATGGTCTTTATTTCGATTTCTTTTGTTAGTGGTGACTATACTTTTACCGACAAAGTTGATTGATCACGACAAAACCCCCTTTTCACTTTTCCATATGTTTTAAAAAAGGCCCGAATATCTCGTTCAATACTACTCACATCATGCAAACAACAAGCACAGGTAAGTCGGTTAGTGGAATTTAAAAATCAGTACTGTATATGGTGAACGAAAATTGCAATAAAAGTTTTCAATATTTTTTGAAAATAATTACATGTATAATGAAGTCCGTCAGTATATATATAAATTCTTACTGAAACTACGTACAATGTTTTAGTCACCAGCGTGGCGCAGTGGTTATTGAGCCTCTGTTCTTGAATCACTGAGTAAGGAGCTGGCCTGGAGTCTAGAAAACTTAGACGAGCTCACTTTTGGTCTTAGTCTCACTTTTCCATTATTAATTCCTTTGGAAAAAGAGAGACAGAGATCAAAAGTTAGTTCGTTTGAGCTTTATGGCCCCCAGGCCTGATCCTTACGTTGCGGATTAGAGATCCATTGCAGAACATAGATACCGGTCGTTCGAATGAGACCGTGTAAACCGAGGTCCCGTGTCGCAGTTGATGCTGGCTCGAAAAAGATCCCACACTGCTCAATGTCCCCGAGTGCCGAGTATAGGTATAAACTTTTGCAGCCCTCCAACGGCAAAGGGTGGCGTCTCCATTGTAAATTATTCTCTAGAGGGATGTTAAACAGCAAAACAAGAAAAAAACCGAGTGAGCTTCAGGAACTGACTACTTGCTAATCAAGATGTTGCAATTTTCAGTCCTTTCATAAGAAGTTTCCAAAAAACGGACAATCTGTCACCAACAAATGGATTTGCAACAACATGTAGATCCAGATTTTCTGTCTCTTATTCTTGATACACGTGAAGGATCATCAGATTATCAAGTCTAAATTGGGTCATACTGTTTGATACGGCGGAGTGTGCTTAACATTCTTTCGCTGGTGGAATTTGTTGCCGATGTAACGTTGAATTTTGACCCGCGTTATAAATAGACCCGGGGGTCATTTTTCAACGTTGAATACTGAGACCAAAGGTGTTGAATTTAGACCCTAATCCGTTGAAAACTTAGCCGGGTCGTGGAATTTTGATCATGAAACCGGTTCAAAATTCAACAGCATAAAAACACATATTTATGATGGGGTTTTCACTACTGTGACTTAATTCATAGGTATGAGGCCCCGTTTTGGTATTTACTGGAAAAAGTAATATCCCCTATTTGAATAATTGACATCACCTGTTCCAATAGATGATATCACCTATTTGATTTCTTAATTGATGCTGATCCCTAGTCTCTAAGTCTTGAAGAGAGACAACTTGTGCCTTATTCCCAAAATTTTCAAATTTTGTTTTGTCAATCTATGTGATAAAATGATTTATATTCGATAATAATGTGAAACTTTACATTCCTATTTAACTGAGTTTACAACCAATTCTAGTTTAATTTGTCATATTTCCCAGAATGCAATCATGGCATTATTGAAAAGGACAAAAAAAAAACATCGCAAAGGAGAATATAGAGATAAAATTATGTAATAAGTTTAAATTTATCGAATAGGAATCGTATTTTTTCGAATAGAAATGGATGTATGTTTTCGAACAACAACTTTATTGCATATAAACCAAATAATTATCTGTTTGAAATTGAATTCTCAACTTTTGGGCATTGGTGTATGTACCATTAAATTTTGTCACCATGTCTAATTTCTTATCAAAATCCAATCCTCTGTCTCCTTCAATAATAACAACATCAGTTGCATATATTTGGCATATCCAGGCTGATCAAAACGAATTCTAATGCAATTCACAAGTAAATGAATTGCCTCAAAATATTCAACTCTATACAAATCTTCACAAGTGTCGTGGTCATACATAGATCTGTCGTCAATTCCTTTTGGAGGACGTCTACGAAGAAGCACCACAAGACCTTCAATACCTTCAGAACACAGAATTTATGGGTCTTTTGACTCATCCTCATAAGA
Source organism: Saccostrea cuccullata (assembly GCF_032062105.1). NCBI lineage: Eukaryota > Metazoa > Mollusca > Bivalvia > Ostreida > Ostreidae > Saccostrea > Saccostrea cuccullata. The sequence goes on from NW_026921285.1 coordinate 34,171, forward strand.
CGAGAGAAAAGCTTCGTTTGTTTTTAGAGACTCCAGAGCTTTCAAAGTGCCTTGAGTCATTTTCTGACCTTCTGCAGCAGAGAGAGTTTTTTTGTCTGTAGAACTTTGCTAAGGTTATCGCTATAATGGAACAACTGTTCACCCAGCAGACAACAGATAAGTTAGACACAACGCCTCTTATTCTACATCTCATCTCTGATCCTTTTACATATTCCATCAATTTCTCCCATACTCCCAATAGTATTTCCTTGTATTCAGTATAGCACTTTGGGGAGCATCTGCCCGAACTGCCCATCTTACTGGACAAAAAATCCATCTTATTGGAAACAAAACTCGTAATCCAGGTGAGGAAGTCTCAAATTCTCAGACTCTTTCAACTTTCTAAGAATTGCTTCTCTTCTTGGCAACTCTTTGATCTATTTTGTTATTTCACACGATTCGATACGTAAGATCATGCTCTACGTATGAACAATTTCTGAAAATTATTGACAAGCAAGTTGATGAAACAAGAATATAAGCAATCTCGTTTAAAGTCATCATTTCGTAAGTTCTATGGTCGATACAATTACCTTGTCAGTAAATACAATTTATCATTGAGTCAGATGCTGACTGGCGTTTTTCATACCAATTGTTAGTCCATTATTTATACACAAAATTGACGACGGATTTTTTGCATACTTGGATATTTTACTTGAAAAAGACACTAATGGTAATCTAACAACCAAGCTATATGATAAACGTGATGACTTTAACTTTTCTATCGTCAACTTCCCTTACTTATGCAGCAATATACCTTCATCACCTGCATATGGAGTATATATATCTCAGTTGATTCGATACGCAAGAGCATGCTATACGGATGAACAATTTCTTAAACGAGGTGAATTATTGACAAGCAAGTTGATGAAACAAGAATATCAACAGCCTCGTTTAAAGTCATCATTTCGTAAATTCTATGGTCGATACAATGGCCTTGTCAGCAAATACAATTTATCATTGAATGAAATGCTGACTGACGTTTTTCATACCAATTGTTAGTCCATTATTTATACACTGATTTGACGACGGATTTTTTCCGTTATTTCCTGGTTATGACAACGCGCACACGGCGGGTGAGACCGGTTGGCAGGGGATGCTTACTCCTCCTTGCCACCTGATCCCACCACTGATGTTTCGGAGGTCCGTGTTTGCTCTTATTTTGTATATTGTTTAATGGACGTTGAGATTGAATACCGTTCGTTATTTCCATATCCTTCTTCCGTTATTTCCTGAATATGACAAGTAGCACACGGAGGGTATGACCGGTCGGCAGGGGATGCTCACTCCTCCATGGCACCTGATAACACCTCTGTTGTTTCGGGGGTCCGTGTTTGCTCTGCTCTTATTTTGTATTGTTTTATGGACCTTTAGATTGAATACTGTTCGTTATCTCCATATCCTTTTACAGGTACGTCAAGGGCAGGTAAATTGTAGATGATTTAGCAGAATTCGAATACACCAAGTTTTAGAACATACCATAACAGTCCGAATAAAGACCTCAGATCTCTCTCTCTCTCTAAAATTTTTTTTGCAACTCCACTCTTTGACACTGCCATTGAAGCAGCCATATCGTAACATGGACCCCGTAATTTATTAAAAGAAATATTGCATCTGGTAAAAGTATCAGTGATTGCAGAAACGATTGTTTCAGCTTTAATGTCGTCTAATTCAAAAAAGTCAAATGTCGTCTAATTAAAAAAAGTCAACAAAATTTTCTTGTGGCACAAACAGGTAATCGATGTACCGGAGGCAAATAACGAGCTGTTCTCTATTTGAAATGTCAGTAATCACATCAGCCCTTATGGTCTGAAATTTTACATTCTCTAAATCTCTCATAATTTTCTAAGAACTTGATTAGTCAAAACTTTAAGTATTGTTTGGAATTTGTACTGAAACATATTTGTCTGTTTTTTCTCTGAACCCATGCCTGAAAAACAGGGTCACTCTCTCTCTCTGCAGTTAAATCAACCCGTGAAAATTAAAAGAACTCTCCTGTGATTATACAGAATGTATTTTGTTTCACACTGAAATCAAGTATTTTCAGGAAATAACTTCTGTTGTATTTTTTCTGATCAGAGTGTTGTTTACTGAGAGATTCTCCAACATCCCCTTACATGCTTAATACCTTTGAAAGTGTAATCGATCTTTCAACTGCTTTTCTATGACTCTTGTTATTGGAATGCTTAACGAAGCACATTCTAGCTTTCCTACAGTTATGACAAAAATCTTTAGTTAGGAATGTATATACCACCATTGAAAGTTGTTATACAGCAGACACAGAATGCTGCATTTAATGACACATTATAGTGAAGCCATTTCCATTTTTAATACATGTAATTATGAAAATCTTTATTTTGTGGGAAATTTGAAATTGTGGATTGGAAAGATTTATAATATCAGGTGTAGGCCATCTGACAAAACGTTCTAACTTTTCTGTCCTGTCCTTGTCCACTGCTTGCCTGTTTTTGGCGTTGAAATATTACTTGGACTATCTTAAACCTCCGACTTCTCTCTTTTGAGATCTCCATCAATTATTTTGAATCAGCGATGGGATATTTGAAAAAAGTAAATGTAATTAACTGTAATTGATTACCTTTTTAAAAGTAATTGGAAGTAATTTGTAATTAAACACTTAATATACTTGTTATTGTAATTTAATTAATTAAAATGTAATTTCAATTTCCTTTTCAATAACATTCCATTACTTAATACACTACACATCCATGATATATTGTTACCACGTCCTTCCCATTCTACTGTATTTTATTCAACTGTTTAACATACTCTCGGTCCTTCAATTATATGAAAAATATTTAGTTAATGTTTACAAGCAAAAATAAAAAAAAAAGATTGGTTTGATAACAATAATCTAGTTTCTTTTTAATAATTATGTAAAATTCATTTATTCTGTTTTCTTTGTTAAATGTCAAGTAGAAAGATACATGAAAATCTAAGTTTTTCTGGTTTAAACACTTTGCAAATATTATCAGAATAAAATGCTGGATTATAATTTGCTTTATTGAAAGCAAAAGAAAATTTAAGCTTGTATTAAAATATCCACCTGCACTGTAGAAAATCTCTTTATAACCAAATTAAGTTACCTCCCTTCGAGAAGATGACTCCATTAGAAACACTCGCCCAAGAGACGCATCAATGTAAAGTTAAACAATGACCTCTGCTACAGAAAGCAGGAATGCGGAATTCTCTCAGAAAAGGGATTCATTTTTTCCCACACTTTTAACAAAAGAAATAAACCAAATTTCGATTTTTTCCTAAATCTTTCGAATTCTATATATGAATAAAACATCCTAAAAAACATATGACTTGAATATTGAAATTGTTTGATGCGGCCATCAGAATGCCGAATTATTGTAGTGTCAATGTGCACACTTGGTAATATGGTATTAAAAACACTGCTAAATCTGTAGAGTGAAATAATAATAAGCACCATTTTGACTTCCTGTCATTGTAAATTTTCAATACTTCCTGGATTTGAATTGATAGACGCAATATTAATGTGTTTATTTTTTTATACATTGCAAATTGTAGGATTATTTTTCATATTTTCTTGTTCCAATATTAAAAGTAAAAATATCTGCATCTTGAACAGGTAAGAATTAATATCGTGCATCTGAAACTTTCACGAGAAGTATATTGAACTCAGTTGAATATGTTCTATAACAAATCAAAATCCTAACGCTATATGTTAGTGATCTTAATTTAGTGCTTCATAATTTGTGTTGTTTAATTCCATATATTTTGAGATACAGCGTGTTCTACAGGAAATAAATTGCATTATATTTTCTAGTAAATATTTAAAGGATTATATTCATTTAGAGTAGAAAAACTATTGGTTCATTAATTTCAATCTTTTTTCAGAACTGTGGCGGACTCTACTTTCTGTTGTGCTAATTTTTACAAAGACGAAAGCGGGAAATTGATTCTGATTTTAATTGCTGATAACTATGATGATTTCATATATAGTTTTCAAAATTTTGAAAACAGAATTTTTATTATTTATTGCATCAAATCTATATGAGAGTTTTCATCAAATTTAAAAAATTAGAATTCTTTCAATTTCATGTTTTAACACGTGTTGATTTTTTTATCTATATTTATTTCATTTAATCAATCTTTTCTGGAGATTTTTTTTCTATCAATATTTAAACAAGTAGTACAATTCTTTCATTTCATGTTTTATACACTTGTTGTTCATATTGTTTGTTAGTTGTTTTTTTCTCTTTGTAAATGGATTCTGTATTGTTTTCCTAGACGTCTGTTCGGCATTTCATTGTACATGTTGTACATGTATCAGTCATGATTACAGTATGTTCACCGGGATACTATGGGGATACATGTGAGAAAATTTGTCCACGTGGTACATTTGGTCAAGATTGTGGTGGACAGTGTAGGTGTTCCCCCGAGGATTGCAACCACGTCACAGGGTGTCCACATTTAAGCCAACGTGTAACCACACCGGCAATCACAGGTATAAGCTACGTGTACATATTTAAAAAAAATATATACCCATTGTGTTGATAGCAAGTTGTTAACATAATTGACGTCTGAGATTTTTTCTGTGTTTTTCTATTACAACAGAACATCAAGAGAATAAAACACCCACAACATTAATATTTGGACTACCTGTCTCTAAAATAAAGGATGGCAACCCATCAGTAATATCACCAACAGTAAAACCTCATGTATCAACATTGAACAGCACAAATCTGTACTCTTCTAAGATTCAAACAACTTCATCTTCTTCTGATATAACCACGGCGGGGGAATTTAACAGTAATTATTTACTGTCTGGAGTGGGATTGTTGTTAGCTATTTTATTGATTGTAATCATTTTCCAGCTCCGTTTTAGATCAAAATCTTCGCAAAGAAAGATATCAAGAAGAGAAAAGAAAAATGACACCGAAAGAAATGTATCCAATGATTCTGAAAGTATGCCACGTGAGAGTGACAAAAAGCAATACAACAGGTTAGAGCAGGATAAGGACAACCGCCATGTCTATCATAAGGCTGAATCTGAGTATCAGGAAATTGACAAATGTCTAGAAATGTTGGAGGTTTCGTCCAGACCAAAAGAAGGTTCTATATCAAAGGAGGAGTTGTCGGGAGAAAGTAGTTATTTGGAAAATTATTTAGAACCTGTTATTTCAAAAGACGATATAGAGAACAGCAATGAGAGACAACGGCATTCATACATCGAAATTTTGGATTCAGACAAAATTAGAGTGGATGAAAACCTAATTGATGGACGTTATGAAAAAATAAGTGATTCATCGTCTTCATATGATGATGTAATGACTGAATATTCCATTGTTGCAGCGGAAGTGGCTAATGGAAATAATGATACGTATCTAGATGTTCAATTTTGATGAGTCAATCATGGAATAAAATCATCTCAAAATGCAACTGTCTCTAAACTATCTGTATAATTAACTCATCAACTTGTGTTATAAGGTTTCTTGATTACACATTTGATGCCGATCGCCATTGTTGCTTTTGTTATATCCAAGGTGCTCTTGAAATACCTAAATAAACTATGGATAACTGTAGTTATCAATCATATAAAAGTAATTTGTTTTTAAGTATGGGTTGAATTGATTTTCATTACTATGTAAATTGATTTACTTCAAATCTTATGAATTAATGCAGAACATAAGATAAACTAGATACGATCTCGTAGCGAGCAACGAGTGGGTCTTCCGTCCGATTCTTGATGAGATGAGACGAGATGAAATTTTGATTGAGATTATAATTTTAAAATAATGATTTTCCATAATCTGTAAAAAGACATCAAACATTAAAGACTAAAGAAAATCGGCTTTTGGCCCTTCACGGCTCCTCAATCAGCATTTTCTATTCATATCAGAGCTCTATTAAAGCTCTACTGATTTTGATCACTTTTTGTTCAACAACTATTCAGAGATTCTTTTTCATTTTATTATTTGCATAAGAAATATTTAGGAGCCAACCCTTCAACTCCTTGATGGAGACGTTTACCGAAAAATTAAAGGTTGCATATTGTGCAGAACGTGATTTTGAATATCTTTTTGTTCAATATTACTGATTATACCCGCACTTTCTAAAGAAAGTTCGGGTATATTGTTGTTACTCATGTCCGTCCGTCCGTCTGTCACACTTTTCTTCCTTGAACTCCTCTTACATTTTACACAGTAGCCTAATCATCTTTGGGGAGATGGTTGGTGGTGTCATGTAGATATACAGCAAGGTTTTGCAATGTTGATTTTGTCATGGGGGGTCAAAGGGGGGGGGTCGAAAAATGATGCTTTTTTATGCAAATAGCCCCGTCTTCCCTGAACTCCTCTTACATTTTACACATTAGCCTAATCATCTTTGGGGAGATGGTTGGTGGTGTCATGTAGATGTGCAATAAGGTTTTGGAATTTCGATTTTGCCCCGAGGGGTCAAATGGGGGTCGATAAATGATGTTTTTATGCAAAAAGCCCCGTCTTCCCTGAACTCTTCTTACATTTTACACAGTAAGCTAATCATCTTTGGGGAGATGGTTGGTGGTGTCATGTAGATGTGCAGAAAGGTTTCAGAATTTTGATTTTGCCCCGAGGGGTCAAATGGGGGTCGAAAAATGATTTTTTTTTATGCAAAAAGCCCCGTTTTCCCTGAACACTTCCTATATTTTACACAGTAGCATAATAATCTTTTTGGAGATGTTCGATTGTGTCATGTAGATGTGCAATAAGGTTTTGGAATGTTGATTTTGCCCCAGGGGGTCAAATGAGGGTCTTAAATTGACTTTTTTTATGCAAAAAGCCCCGTCTTCCCTGAACTCCTCTTACTTTTGACTTAGTAGCCTAATTATCTTTTAAGAGATGGTTGGTGTTGTCATAAAGATAAGGTTTCGGAATTTTCATTTTTGATGGTAGATTTTTTTTGTATTTCTCTGCATTCTAGAACTTATCTTATACTTTAAATCATGATCATTTGGAAAATGATTGGTTTGTTTTATGCATGTGTAAAATGGTTTCAAAATTAGCATTTTCATGTGGATGGCAAAAGGGGCAGGAAATAATGGCCCCTGCCTAACCCTGGGGGTCATGATTTGTACTAACTAGAATCTACACCTTGAGAATTTTTCCATGTTAAAAATGCTCTTGTTGTTTTTGAAAAGGAGAATTTTGAAGATTTGTTTCCTTTTATTCCTAAATAAAACTTTGATCCCTAATTGTGGCCTGACCTAGCCTTTGAGATTATGATTTGTAAAACTAGAAATATATCTATAGGACATGAATGTCCCACTGCATGTATATTACTCATGCTACAGGAAAATTTGTATAAGTGTATTAAGTTTGTTGAAAATATCTCGAACAGTTTCTTAAGATTTGAAATTAAAATCTAAATAAATTGGATATAGATTATAAATCCTCACCAAATTATGTATCTGTGCATGCTAAACATAAAGATGTCTTAAATTTTTTCTTTAAAGCTAAGCGAAATACAAATTAAAAAGGATGGAGGTCAAGGTCAGAGGAATGTGCAAGAGGTGAAATGAAGTTATCAGCATTTTATGTTTAGTAAAAATAAATTGAATGATTTAATGAAACTGAGCTTAACACTTTTTCTAAGAAAAGAGAGGTCAAAGGAAAGGTTAGGGCCAAAATGTTAATTGTTAATGCATTCCAAAATCAAAAAAGAATTTTTTTTTTCTGTTTTAAGCATATTGCCCTTAGGTATTGACAAAACTCAACAAATAACACAGTTTACAAGATATTTATTGGTGCGAATATTAAAAGTTTCAAACACGCAAACCATCGTTTACATAGCTAGATTTTATGGAGTAAATTTCAGCATATACAGCAGTCAATTCAAAAGCGACTGTTCATGATATAAAAAGATTTTACGGAGTAAATTTCCTCCCGAAAATCATCACTGATACAGTATTCACTACAAACAATTACAAATTAAAAATAGCAAAAATCTAGAGAGTAAATTTCCTCTCTAAATTCACATTTGTGCATTCTACATTCAGTATGTCAAGTCCAAATCAACCACCGTTTACATAGCTAGATTTAACGGAGTAAATTTCCTCCTATAGAATTTCACTGATACAGTGTTCACTACTTTAATTAAAGTTTGTTTCTAACAAAATCCAGAGAGTAAATTTCCTCTCTAAATTCACGTCGGTGGATTGTACATTCAGTATTTCAATGCCAAATCAACCATCGTTTACGTTGCAAGATTTTACGGAGTAAATTTCCTCCCAAAGAAGAATTTCAATGATACAGTTTTCTCTACTAACATTACAAATTAGTACTAACAAAAATCTACAGAGTAAATTTCCTCTCTAAATTCACGTCGGTGCATTGTACATTCAGTATTTCAAAGCCAAAGAAACCATCGTTTACATAGCTACATTGTACGGAGTAAATTTCCTCCCAAAGAATATCACTGATACATTGTTCACCACTATATTTCAAAATAGAAAAAAAAATCTACAGAGTAAATTTCCTCTCAAAATGCGCGTCGGTGCATTGTACATTCAGTATTTCAAAGCCAAATCAACCATCTTTTCACAGCTAGATTTTACGGAGTAAATTTCCTCCCAAAGACTATCACTGATATAGTGTACACAACTACATTTCATCTAGAGAGGAAATTTCCTCTCAAAATGACATTCATACGGTAAACATACAATAGTCAATTCAGAAGCGACTATCTTTTATATGACAAGACTTTACGGAGTAAATTTCCTCCCAAAGATTTCACTGATAGAGTGTTCACTACTTACATCTACAGTTTGTTATTAACAAAAATCTAGAGATTAAATTTCCTCTCTTAATTCATGTGGGTATATTGTACATTCGGTATTTCAATGCCAAATCAACTATCGTTAACATAGCTGGATTTTACGGAGTAAATTTCCTCCCAAAGAATATCACTGATACATTGTTCACCACTACATTTCAACATAGAAAAAAAGTATACGGAGTAAATTTCCTCTCAAAATGCACGTCGGTGCATTGTGCATTCAGTATTTCAATGCCAAATCAACCATCGTTTACACAGCTAGATTTTACGGAGTAAATTTCCTCCCAAAGAATATAACTGATATAGTGTACACATCTATATTACTATTTGAAAATAGCAAAAATCTGGAGAGGAAATTTCCTCTCAAAATGACATTCATACAGTATAAATAAAGAAGTCAATTCAGAAGCGACTATCCTTTAGGTAACAAGGCTTTACGGAGTAAATTTCCTCCCAAAGAATTTCACTGATAGAGTGTTCACTACTTACATTTCAATTTGGTATTAACAAAAATCTAGAGAGTAAATTTCCTTTCTAAATTCACGTCGGTGTATTGTACATTCAGTATTTCAATGCCAAATCAACCATCTTTTACGCAGCTAGATTTTACTGAGTAAATTTCCTCCCAAAGACTATCACTGATATAGTGTTCACTACCACATTACAATTTGAAAAAGGCAAAAATATACAGGGTAAATTTACTCTCAAAAATGACACTGATACAGTTAACATACAGTAGTCAATTCAAAAGCGACCTTCCTTGATATAACAATATTTTACGGAGTAAATTTCCTCCCAAAGAATATCACTGATACAGTATTCACTACAACAATTACAATTTGAAAATAGCAAAAATTTACAGGGTAAATTTCCTCTCTAAACTCACATTGGTACATTGTACATTCAGTATTTCAAAGCCAAAGCAACCATCATTAACATACTAGATTTTACATTCATTATTCGCAGATAGAAAATAAACATTTAAAAATAAATTGATACAATATACACTTTTTACAGGAAAAAAACATACATTTTACATCTTATTTAAAAAATGACTTTCGAATGACATTTTTATCTCAATATACTTATGATGAAATACATTATTATTTAATCTATAAATAAACAACGAAGAATCTATACAAACACATACAGTTTTTTTGACTGATTTCAAGGCGTATTCAACGAGGGGAGGGGGTTCAATGCGCATACAGTAGCATGGTGACGTCACAAACAATATCTCAAGGTACGTTGAGAACTGTATTGTCCAGTCTATATCCGCGAAGAAAAAAGGAGAAGGAGACAAGTCCCTCTCTTGATTATTGTCAAACTGTTTGATTTCAAACACATCTATCACATTTACTTTCTTTGACCGAAGCTCCACTTCTATGCTTTCCTTATGGCTGATGCCATTGAACACTTGCTGAATGCATTTCAAACATGTCCAAAGGAAATTTGGCCGCCATATTTTGAACAAATCCATTGTTGACCTATTGATAAAATTTTTAAACTCGCAAATCATCTCATAAAATTATTTTTAAACTTTCAATTTTTCAAATCCCATGGGCATTTATTTTTTCAGGCACGCCAGAATACATGTTGCGCACCACAGTCGAGCAGTGTTGCTTGTACAATTTTTGTAAAATCAAAAAAAAAAATTTCCGTTGGTTTTTTGTATGGAAAATTCATTCATCTAAAGAACACGTACATATACCCCCAGTCTACACACACATTTAGACAAACTAAGACAAGATATTTTTTTTTTAGGATGATGTAAATTTTCTCATATAAATCCAGATCATATACGTTTGCATGAAACACGATTTTGAATGCAGATTAGTTCAGACAGGACATTTGCTACTAAAACACTAATTACTAACGCCAAAAGGGGAGTTCAGAGAGGTAAATGATAATATGAACATGCAGGTACAATGTAGTTTTACTGCAAATAATTCATTGCTAAAGTGTTTAGTACAAATGTATTTCACACAATAAAGAAAACAATCACCTTGACCAAGGATCGAAATCCTCATGGAACTAGTACTATAGTTAAGGATAGAATTCATATGCCAGACACTACCTCAATTACATTTATCGTAACATATATACATATATAATTATAAATTTACCTTTATTATTCAATGTTTGGTCTTGCATGGTTTTCTTATTTCTCCATTTATCAGAAAACAGTCACTTTTATACATCCAGTCGTCACTTAAAGCGGCACAGTGAGTCAAAATCATATCGTAATTTTAAGTTATCTGTAGCATACAGAGAAAGACTTATGAAATTATGAGTATTTAGCGAATATATGACAATTAAACTGCAAGAATTGACTGCACAATATAAGTGCCGGAAAAATAAAGGTTGTATCTACCGTTTCGTTGTTTCGGTTATGTCAAGGTCACGCAACTCTTATTTTTAGCTCAAACTTGTAAACAACATTCAACTGGAGCATGCAAAGGTGAGAAATATGTTCTAAAAACTTTTTAAAAACGATTAAATCAATTTTTTTGGTCTTCTTACATTCATTCGTGGATAACTGAGACCATGGTTACTATGGAAACTTATTCAACACTTTTCTGCGCACGCGTACAATAGGGAGGAAGACGTACCAGGGTATTTTCAATATTTTCGTTCTGGGCAGACAGAAATTATTTTTACTTTTATTTTTCCCCATAAAAATATCATTTTTAGGTTCTAAAACATGTAATTTTCTGAAACTGAATACTTTTAGGAATTGAACAAAATTTACAGAGGTCATGCGAAAATTCTACATTTGTCAATTTTCCCCTTTGTGCGTCATAGTGCCGCTTTAAACCACTCCTGAAATAATTTTGTTCACCTATTGAAGGGCAGTCTAACTTAGTTTACTTTCTCTAACTTGCTTCGTGTTCCCTGCAACTTTGAAGTGGAGAAGCCACTGGGCACAATGCAAATATCCGATACCGCCAATTTCAAAACTGCCTTACACACAATTTCTCATGTGGGGATAATACACATGTAACTTTAAACGGAAAAATAAACTGTTTTCACACAGAACCTGAAAACAAAGTCATTGATTTCAAGATAAATGAATGATTTAGCGTCAATAGGTTGTTGTAAGAGAAAATTGAGATGGTCTGTTTCTTTTCATTTCCTCATTTTCTTTTCCGGTGCGTGAATCCCCGCTGTTACATTTGTAATCAAACCCTTTGTATTGGATAGAGCTGCGGCCATGTCATAATATTCTGACCTAAATCAAGCTGTAAGTTCCATATTTTTTCACCATCAAAATCTAAGCCCTAAAAAATCATAAGTCGCCTTAGTTAGCTATTTACATTTTGTTGATATGTGTACTCTGCTGCAATTGCATAGACATTATCTTTGATGCAGCAATTACCAATATTTAGGTTTCAAAGATGTGATTAAAAATCATTGACTGTTATTCGTTTTAGTTGACCTATCGACACTAACATCATGGGTTCAAAAAAGAGAAAAATAGACTTTAGAAAAAGCTAACGCAAAAGCAAAACTTCTAAAACTTGTTTTAAGTTTTTAATTTTAAAAACTCAAATAATGTAAATCATTTGAAAATCAAATTTAAAAAAATATATACATGTAATAGTATATCGCCTTCCTTTTTATATGCCTGTATTTTCTATAATCCTAAGAGTAATTTATTATAACATGTACGACTTGTATTCGATAATGGTGTTTTGGGTGTTATAACATCTTATCTTAATTAATATAAAACCGTTTTTTCAAAATTTTGTAAGCATCTTAATATATTATCTATCAAACCTGAAAGCGCAAACTTACATCTGAGAAATTGTTAATTATGTAAATCCATTGAAGTTTATTGCATTTTACTAAGTTACATGTTTAACATATACTCTACTACTACATGTATCGCACATGTATATTTATTTGATGTGACAGTATATTAATTAATAAATTAATGAAAATATTTATTTTTCAAGATGAAACAAAAATATGAACAGTAAACATGTACATTCAAAGAAATCTTGTCCGATTGACGCGCCCAATGAAGTCAATAAAAGTGTAATTGATGCAAATCACCCGTATTCCCCAAACGCTGGCAAGACAGTTTACGGCAGTAGATTTTGATTTCAGGAGGGTGGATCCTAAGTTTTTAGCTTTTCCTGGTTAAAGAAAAGTACTTGATACATTCCTTCATTTATTTCTATCAGTGAAATTTTTACATTAAAATGAAAATATTAACATAGCCAGTCAGGATGTGTCTAGGTATCACAACGGTAAATGTTTTCACCAAACAAATCGTAAAAAAAAGAATCTGGTAATTGTTTACTTGAAAAAAATATTTAACAGGAGATGTTAAACATTACCTGTCACACTAGCTATAACATCCTCAGACAAAAAAACGGTACCTACGCGGCATTTTCTGACTTTTTCCATATGCAAACAGGGCTACCTCAAATTCACGCGTTTTTTAATGTCTTTATAAACATTCCTAGTGCATCTCAGGTTGTAGCCCCCCATGCCCGAAAAAAGCTCATTAAAAAAACCTTTATTTGTTCAAAAAGTACATAAAATTTACTAGGCACAGGTACAAAAGTTGTAAAAAAAGGATTGGAAGAGAATAGAAAAACGTTTCAAAAGAAAGGAGAATCAATTTGATATTTGACTAAGTTTATTTTGATCGGTCAGTTACCTGTGTGATACCTCTACCCACTTAGTACTCCTCCTCCCTCTTGTTTAACAAGGAAATGATACCAACTTCCGGGAATTTCGTACCCTTTTTCTAATAATTCAACTCGCAGTACTTCCAGAATTACCAAGTTATATCGTACCCGAAGTTAATTCATACAAAAGGAAATAGAATTGTATGGAAATACGTAAAACAAAAATTGAAAGACAGCTTATTTCTACTAACGATTTAGTTTCCCACAGCGTTGAAAAATTAATAATTTTTATACCTGTCTTTTTCTTTAATTTACTTTTTTTACAGTAATTAATTAATATGACCCCCCCCCCCAAAAAAAAAAGAATGGGTGTAAAGGATTCTAAATAATTAGTTTTGTACCTTTGTTTTAAACCCAATTAACTGTAAACATTAATTGCCGTGCAAAAATCTCTCGGGGAAGTTTTACAAATTAACGTTTATTCAGCTTTTATTGAGTTCGCTCTCCAGATAGGTTTTCTTGGCATGTTTCCTCTCTTTAAAAGGATATCTACTTAAAACTTTTAAAAATATATAATAAAAAAATTAATAAGGAAAAAGCAATACTGATAAAATTTTGTTACTGACTTAAAAATTCAAATTTATATGTACATCATTTTTAGAATTAAAAAATAATGCATTCTTTTATTTAAGCGTAATTTTTCTTGATATCTAGGCAAGAAAGTGTATTTTTTTCACTTAATTGAGTGACTGAAAGTAATTGCGACTTCGGGAGGATGGGCAATGTGATACCTCATTAGACCTAAAGAATACATGCTGAGCACATATTGCTCCTAATCGAGAATTAATGGATGGAGGATCTGAAAACCATATGTACTTAACTGTGTGGGAATGTTTTGCATAACATGGAATAAAGAAAGTAATTTTGTAGACACTATATTTTGATTTAAGACAGAATGTCCATTTTTTTTTTGCAACTTCATGTACCTAATAATAGCAATTCTCTGGAACCCTTTCGACAAGACATGCAAGATCTGTTGTCGAAAAGTTTTGCTTAGAACAATTTTTTCTTTCAAATTTTTCAAAAATAATTTAGTCTATCTGTACGTTTTTTAATTATTAAATATTTCAAAGAGAGTAATTCTTGAACACTCGGGAATTCAACTTAATAAAAATAATCGATATCAGCCTGTGAAAAAGAGAAGATAATCCTGGCCTTATCCAAGTTCCCCTGTGATTACATAGTGTAGGGATTACATGGTGAAGTTATTACATAATACATTTATATTTCTTTAAATTTGTGAATATACAAATTGTACAGTGTTAGTGTTAAAAGTTTAAAAAAGGCATGTTTAAATTAAAAAAGAAGAAATACATGAAATAGACAGATTGTGTAACTGTAATTACGCTACATAAAAATAAATATACCTTATTAAATCTTTACAATCATTCTTTACAATTTTTGCAGTCTGACATCCAATAAACTGTAAATAATAAATTACAATAGGATCGAAAGACACTGGCATAAAGATAGCAAATCATTTACAATGTTAGAGTTCTATTGTCAAAAATAAGTATAAAGCTTATTTTCTCTTTTTTAATCTCATTGTGTAAGTGTAGATATATCATCGAAAAGGAATAATTGTCCGTGATTTTTTCACATCTTCATGATCTTTGGAACCGCATATTTCATATGTATTTACAAAAAATAATAAATACTACGACACGAGTACATTGTATATAAGGTTAATGCACTCACAGCAGAGTATAATGTTAAATATCAACAAATTGTAAGTAATAGTGTGGCAACTAGTGCGTTTCACAGGCTTAGATTTTGGTGGTGAGAAAATGTTGAAATTACAGTTTAATTTAGGCCAGTTTATTATGACATGGACGCAGCTCTATCCAATACAAAGGGTTGATTACAAGTGTAACAGCGGGGATTCACAGCGGAAATGAAAATGGTTAAATGATGAGAGGCAATTAGACTATCACAATTTTCTCTCACAACAACCTACTTCATTTATCTTGAAAACGATGGATTTGTTTTTAAGTTCTGTTAAAACGGCTTATTTTTCCGTTTCTCGTTTCATATCCTACATATATAAGATTTGTGTGTATGGCAGTTTTTAAATTGGCGGCATCGGATATTTGCATTCTGCCCAGTGGTTCATCTACTTCAAAGTCACAGAGAAGACGAAACAAGTTAGAGAAAGAAATAAAATTACACTGCCCCACATTTTGTGAACACAATTATTTCAGGAGTGGTTTAAGTGACGACTGGGTATAAAGTGACTGTTTTCTGATGAATGGAGAAATATTGAAACCAAGACCAAACATTGAAAAATAAAGGTAAATTTGAAATAATATAATTATGTGTATATGTTACGATGAAGTGTAATTAAAGTAGTGTCTTCAGATGAATACTACCCTTAACTACAGTTCATGAGGATTTCGATCCTTGGTCAAGGTTGTTTCTTTCTTTATTGTGTGAAATGCTACACACTTTAGCTATCATTTTATTTGGAGTAAAACTACCCACATGCATGTACGAGGGCTGTTCAATAAATAATGTCCTGAACTATATAACATACATTACAGATATCATTTGACATTAAACTTGACTTTCTCTCATTATTGAATCTTTCATGAATTTATAACAGTTTATGTGACCACTTTTCATCACATAATTTCATCGTGAGAAGCTGGGAAACAAGGGCTTTTCGAGACACTGCATTATAAATGAATGGTAAAGATTCAGTAAACTAGAGTGAAAATAAAAGCTTCATTATAGCTGTTGTAAAACTTGTTAAAAGTCCCAAAGAAATATTCACTGAAATATATGATATTTACAGCAACCGATGCCTGTTTTATAGACAAAAGAGCAGGTAAATTTCAATGATCAAAAATTATATAATGGGCATCAAAAATGGGTACCCTCCTTGCCAACAAAAATCCTAACAACTTATGTACTGGTTGCAAAATTTCAACAAATAATATTTGATGATGTATGACTGACTTTAAGACACATAGCAAATTTGATAGACATCATATCGGGAGCAATTTACACTGTTTTTAAGAAACGTTTGACGGCAAAAAAGCTTGGTACTCAAAAGTCACCCTATATTTTGAAAAATGAGTAAAAACGACAGCGTATACGAAATTCTTAACAATCATTTTAAAATATCAGTAATTTTAGTTATCCACGTTTGTTTTATTTTTAAATAGATATTGGAACATGAATCTATTGATTAAAACCCTCAAAACAAAATTTACCATAAAATCTACTTGATAAAAACAGCGAATGTCGGACAAGAGCACAGAAATTCAAGAGCATAGAGACAGATTTATATGTAAATTTCTTAAAAATTAGTGGTATTGTTGTTCAAATTCGTATTCGGGGAGACAGTTTGATTTCTGGAGGAGTCTAGAAAGCAATTTTTTTTCAAAAAAATCAAAAGGTTTATTAGAGAAAGGACCCAGAATCAGAAATCCACTACATTGAATTTCTTCAAGACAGCGTCCAAACCCGCATGCCCTGAAGAGTAAAGGGGTTTCGGGATAAACAGAAAGTTAATGTTTTTTCACATGAACAATATTCGCAAAATTTTTGACCTTTTGACTTGTTTCTATTTTCAAACTTGAAAAAAAACATCTTTCAGAGGGTAGAAACAAGTCCGGGAAATCATTGGATCTGCCAATTTCCAGTATACTAAGGGCCATACCCAAAAATGAGTTCTAACAGCAATCAGAAATTGGATAAAAAATGTTACGGACATGTATTTTACTTAAAAGAGATTAATTAGTAAAATCATGAAGACTACAACATTGAAAAGCGTCTTTTGCTTCTTTCTAAGCACCGAGGACATTATTTATTGAACAGCCCTCGTACATGATATCATTAACCTCTTTGAACCTTTTAAAAATAATGGCGGTAGTAATACGTGTTTTAATTGCATATATCCTGTCTGAACTCATCTGAATGCAAAATCGTGTTTCATGCAATAGTACATGTATATGATCTGGATTTATATGATAAAGGGACATCATTCTCTAATAAAATCTATCTTGTCTTAGTTTGTCTAAACGTGTTTGTAGACTGAGAGTATATGTACGCGTTCTTTAGATGAATTAAATTTTCATACGGAAAACCAACGGAAAAACTATTTTTCGATTTTACAAAAATTGTGCAAGCAACACTACTCGACTGAGGTGCACATTATGTAATCCGGCATGCCTGAAGAAATAAATGCCCATGAGTTTTGAAAAATTGAAAGTTTGAAAACAATTATATGAGATGATTTACGAGTTTAAAAATTTTATCAATAGGTCAACTATGGATTTGTTCAAAATATGGCGGCCATATTTCCTTTGGACATGTTGGGAATGCATTCAGCAAGTGTTCAATGGCATCAGCCATAAGGAAAGCATTGAAGTATCGCTCCGGTCAAAGAAAGTAAATGTGATAGATGTGTTTGAAATCAAACTGTTCGACAATAATCAAGAGAGGGACTTGCCTCCTACACCTTTTTTTCTTCGCGGATATAAACTGGACAATACAGTTTTCAACGTACTTTGAGATATTGTTTGTGACATCACCATGCTACTGCATGCGTACTAAACCCCCTTCCCTCGTTGAATACGCCTTGAAATCAGTCAAAAAGTGTATGTGTTTTCTATATAAAATGTTTATTTTCTATCTGCGAATAATGAATGTAAAATCTAGTATGTTAATGATGGTTGCTTTGGCTTTGAAATGCTGAATGTACAATGCACCAATGTGAGTTAAGAGAGGAAATTTACTCTGTAAATTTTTGACATTTTCAAATTGTAATTGTTTTAGTGAATACTGTATCAGTGATATTCTTTGGGAGGAAATTTACTCCATAAAATATTGTTATATCAAGGATAGTCGCTTTTGAATTGACTAATGTATGCTAACTGTATCAGTGTCATTTTTGAGAGGAAATTTACCCTGTGTATTTTTGCCTTTTTCAAATTGTAATGTGGTAGTGAACATTATATCAGTGATAGTCTTTGGGAGGAAATTTACTCGTAAAATCTAGCTGCATAAACGATGGTTGATTTGGCATTGAAATACTGAATGTACAATGTACCGACGTGAATTTACAGAGGAAATTTACTCTCTGGATTTTTGTTAATAACAAACTGTAATGTAAGTAGTGAACACTCAATGAGTGAAATTCTTGGGGAGGAAATCTACTCCGTAAAGTCTTGTTATATAAAGGATAGTCGCATCTGAATTGACTACTGTATGTTTACTGTATGAATGTCATTTTGAGAGGAAATTTTCTCTCTAGATTATTGCTATTTTCAAATTTTAATGTAGTTGTGTACACTATATCAGTTATATTCTTTGGGAGGAAATTTACTCCGTTAATTCTAGCTGTTTAAACGATGGTTTCTTTGACTTTGAAATACTTAATGTACAACGCACCGACGTGAATTTAGAGAGGAAATTTACTCTGTAGATTTTTGTTATAAACAAACTATTGATAGTAGTGAACACTGTATCAGTGATATTCTTTGGGAGGAAATTTAATCCGCAACATCTAGCTATGTTAACAATAGTTGATTTGGCATTGAAATACTAAATGTACAATACACCGACGTGAATTTAGAGAGGAAATTTACTCTCTTTCTTTTTTGTTAATAACAAACTGTAATGTAAGTAGTGAACACTGTATCAGTGAAATTCTTTGGGAGGAAATTTACCCCGTAAAGTCTTGTTTTATAAATGACTGTCGCTTTTGAATTGACTACTGTATGTTTACTGTATGAATGTCTTTTTGAGAGGAAATTTCCTCTCTATATTTTTGCTATTTTCAAATTGTAATGTTGTTGTGTACACCATATCAGTGATAGTCTTTCGGAGGAAATTTACTCCGTAAAATCTAGCTGTGTAAACGATGGTTGATTTGAAATACTGAATGTACAATGCAGCGACGTGCATTTTGAGAGGAAATTTACTCCGTAGAAATTTTTTTCTATTTTGAAATGTAGTTGTGAACAATGTATCAGTGATATTCTTTGGGAGGAAATTTACTCCGTAAAGTGTAGCTATGTAAACGATGGTTTCTTTGGCTTTGAAAAACTGAATGTACAATGCACCGACTTGAATTTAGAGAGGAAATTTACTCTGTAGATTTTTGTTAGTACTAATTCACAATGTTAGTAGTGAACACTGTATCAATGAAATTCTTTGGGAGGAAATTTACTCCGTAAAATCTAGCTGTGTAAACGATGGTTGATTTGGCATTGAAATACTGAATGCACAATACACCGACGTGAATTTAGAGAGGAAATTTACTCTGTAGAGTTTTTGTTTATAACAAACTGTAATGAAAATAGTGAACACTGTATAAGAGAAAATCTTTGGGAGGAAATTTACTCCGTAAAATCTTGCAATGTAAACGATGGTTGATTTGGCATTGAAATACTGAATGTACAATGCACCAATGTGCATTTAGAGAGGAAATTTACTCTTTAGATTTTTGCTATTTTTAAATTGTAATTGTTGTGGTGAATACTTTATCAGTGATATTATTTGGGAGGAAATTTACTCTGTAAAACCTTGTTTAATCATGGATAGTCGCTTTTGAATTGACTACTGAATGTTAACTGTATCAGTGTCATTTTTGAGAGGAGATTTACCCTGTAGATTGTTGTCTTTTTCAAATTGTAATGTGGTAGTGAAAACTGTTTCAGTGATAGTTTTTGGGAGTAAATTTACTCCGTAAAACTAGCTTTGTAAACGATGACTTGCGTTCTTTTAACTTTTAGTATTTGCACCAATAAATTTCTTGTAAACTGTGTTATTTGTTGAGTTTTGTCAGTACCTAAGGGCAAAATGCTTAAAACAGAAAAAAAGATTTTCTGTTTTGATTTTGGAATGCGTTTGTTGCAGTTGAATAGCTTACACCAGTATGAATTTACTATTAGCATATAAAGTTTAATAAAACTATAATTAATGGTTTATTTAAAACTTAGATAGACACATATTTTAAAAAGTTAGGTAAATGTTAAAGGAAAATTCAAGGTCAAAATAAGTTGATGTATTAATAACTCTCAGCAGTATGTATCAGCATATGAAGTTTGAGAAATATATTTTGAATTGTTTACTTAAAACCGATCTAGACATTAATTTTAGAAAAGTGAGGTCAAGGTCACAGGAAAGGTCAAGATAAAAAAGAGTGAAGCATTGTAAAGCTTACATAAGTATGTTTCATCATGTGAAGTTTCATTACACAACTTGAATGGTTTCTTTAAAATGAAGCTAAACAGAAATTTAAGGAGGCTAAGGGGTCAACAAATTATTTTTTTATTAACCACTAGATATAATAACTTAATTTTTTAGATATGATATCATAAGCTGTCAACTATTATTCGGCAAAGAAAAATTTCATAAATTTTAGTTTTAAAATTTGATCATTTTATTATATCTTTATATGGAGCTCTTCTTCTAAAGGAGATCAAAATAGTCTAAAAATGGCCACAACCACCCATCCTGTTTAAAGAAAAGTTAAGTGAAGGTCAAAGGAAAAGTCAAAGTCAAACAATATTGCTGCAGTTGGATATTAACATCAGTATGCATCAACATATGAACTTTGATTAAAATATCTAGAATTTTTCTTTTAGCCCGATGGAAAGAGAGATGGAAGGGTGGATGACGAACATGACAGAAACTGTACATGTATTCCTTATCATGGTGTGGCATAAAAAACTTGAATCTACATTATACGAGGATTTTTCCATCTATCAAGATTATACAAGCAAATTCAAAGAATTGTGGTCCTCTGCTTTCTGTGTTTTAGTGAATGGAATGCCATAATTTATGGCAGATAATGTGTCAAATATGCACCCATATCATATATCAATTTTTGAAAATTAGGTCAAAGGGGAAAAATCATAGCATGCTCTGAAACATTTTGTTGCAGGTAATGTACATGTCAAATATGAAAGTCCTATCTCTTTTGAATCTAAATTTATATATACAATATAATATTTTTGAAAAGTAGATTAAACTTCTAGGTCAAGGTCACAGAGTCAAAAGTCATGATATATTTAGAAAAGTCTTTTCACATGTAATAAACATGTATGATTTGAATGCCCTATCTTTCTCTTTCTAATTGATCAATTTAAAATTTTAATTTTTGGAAAGTAGGTAAAGCTTTAAAGTCAAGGTCTCACTTGGGTTAAAAAATCATAGTATATTTAGAAAGTTTTGTGGTAATGTACATGTGAAATATGAAAGCACTATCTCTTATTATTCAAAAGTTATGACCAAGGTTAAATTTATTGTGACAGATGCACATACTAGCTGTCAATAAGATTGACAAACTGACAGACAAATGAGATTTAACGTCCCCTCCTTTTTCTCAAAACAGGGGACAATGATGCCCTTGCTGTTCTTGAGAAGAAGATTTATGATGGAAAAAATCCCCTGCATATTTCTTAACGCAAATCAATATTGTATTTTTATGTCATTTTGTTTGTTGTTAAACATCCCTCTCAGGAACTTTTCACTCATATGGAGACACCACCACTTGAAAAATAATGAGGACAAGTTAGATTTGAGGTCAACTGTCATTTTAGGAGTTTTCAACCAATAAGGTGGTATGGGATACCAAACGACATTTCTCCTATATATTCATGTACCCAAATTAGGAGGATTTGAAATGCCATCACGCATCAGTATGTTAAATTGTAATTTTGATAATTTTTTTTATTATTTTGATGAGAAATACAAAACTGATTTTTTTATCATATAATTCTTATATCAAAAGCTTAATATTATAGGAAGAAGTTTTCTAATATCAAGTGTATATAAAAACAAAATTGACTAGAAATATGTCTTCGTATTTTTTTTTATTTAAAAAAAAAATAAGCGTAAAAAACTGGGAAAACTTCATTTCTTGAAAACAGACGGATAAAATTGCATGAAAATCTACAATTAGAATGTATATTAATATGTTGGCAAATTGAAATAAAGAAATTGAAAAAATATATATAAATGGAAAATATCAGATGCATTTAAATATATTTGGATTAAAAGATCCGATCGGAAGAGTTATCTTTCTTTATTTGAAAGAATCTGGGTGCTATTTAAGAAATTATTCAGCATTTTATCACCGATATAAAAAATCGCACTTTCTTTCGTTGGTAGTCTTTAAGGGGGATGTACAAGCCAAATGGATCTAGTCTGGTATGAAATAAGAAATGCCAAGAATGCGCTTAATACTCGTCTAAACTAGCCCAAAGTTACTCAAAGTGTTAATGCACTAGTTACCTACTGTTAGAGACCAAAATTAGTGAATAATTAAGTTTATTTTGTTTTAATTAGGAGGAAATTAATCATGGTAGAACTGCGCAGCTACAGCATTCACGAGATGAAAAATGCATTGAAAATGGTATTAGTTTGATTCATTGATAATATGGCTACAACCATTTGTTTCGCTTTTTTCTTGTCATTTTCTAAAATTCTTGAAAATTTGATTTTTCATATGTGTGTCTTCCTGAGGCCATGTGTTTATTTCGTCCGCCATTCCTCTGTCACACAGAGTTCGAATAACATTGATTTTAGAATAAATGCGACCATAATAACATCAAGACAAGACATTACTAAGTTATAACCATATAGGTAATATTACTTACTACTTTTCTTTGTTGCATCGCTTCGTCTGATTAATGAAAAAACGCGATTTTAACCCCACTCCAGCAAATCGGGAAAAACTGTTCTGTTCGCAGCTCGAGTTTCCTAGCAAATATTATTATACTGAGCACATGGTTGGCATGTGCATATATCTGCTGTGGATCGATGCGTTTATTACGATGATTATATTTAATTTTTCGGAAAACAAGTCTTGATAATTTGTTGGTTTCTTTAAAACTCAAGAAAAAAGCTAAAAAATGCCCTAAACATATGTGTTTACGTCGGGTCTTTTTTCTGTGGCGATAGAAGTTATTTTGAAATGGGGCACTGCAAGGAGGATGCTTAGCATTTAATTTGAAAATGTTAAACAATATGCGGTGCAAGAAAAAGAAATTGCAATCACATGTTTTACATTCAAAAGTTGGTACATATGTCTACTTTGTTTAGCAGTTAGATAGAAATGAAATAGGCGGTTAAATTATTTCCTTCAGGCACCTCATGTAAATAGCTTGATTGTTTGCAATGACCAACACATTGTATGGAGTAATGTTTGGACATAAAAATGCATCATGTCTCATTATGTTGACTACGTTGTAAGCTCTCACTTATTGAACATACGAAGCTTGATAAAATATATTGAGTTTTTTTGAAATTTAGAAGCAATCACAATGTTTGCAAACAAAGTTCCATTGCATATGCTATGTCAATCATCGCAAAAAATGAGAGACTACGCCCCCCCTCCTTCCGAAAAACCTATGTTCTTTTTTCAAAATAGTGCCAAAGATTAAAAAAAATTGCATTACTAGTATGTGATGGAACATGTGCTAGCCTTATAAGACCATTTGTTATAAAAATATTTGGTTGCCGTGTCTCCCGATCTACTGCCTAGAAATGGCCCGACTCAATTTTATTTTACATCCAATTACAGGATATTTTTTTTCTTCCGTCAACAAATATGTTTAAATTTTAAGGATTTTTTTTTCTCACCATAAATACGGACCCAATAATTTTCCCTGAGTTGGGAGGTCCACCAAACGTCATTTCAAAGATGGTATAAAATATTTAATTATGTTGATTTTTTTTCTTTTTTTCTCTGTAAAATTGTAATTTTGACAAAATGGGCAAATAGAAAAAAAAATTATTCATTAAATCTTCTAACCCACTCTGAATGATTTTATTCCTTTTCAAATGTTGCTCCGTTGTAATGAAAATTGTAAATGTTTATTTGACAGAGTATACGGGGGGGGGTGTTGATCAAAAGTAAACGATATCTTAGGTATTTGATAGTTATAATTATTGTTGAAATGTTCAAGTATTTTTCAAAGTGTAAATTGGAGATCTTTGATAGCATATTGCTTAATTAAAAACAAACCCCTTTTCAAACTTGCTTTCACCGGGCAACATAACATGTATCATATTCAACCATCTGCCTTCCTTCACTAAACGATCTATCCAATCATTGATTGAATAATTAGGAAGTCATTTGTCTTAATAAACTATGAACAAATTCTTATGCATTTCTTCAAAGGCAATTTTAAGATATACCTTAAATATTTTAGTCGTTTGTTGAATGAGTTCCACTGAGACAACCATTTTCGTCACAAGTACCTGCATAATGACTTCATTTTCACATTGTGAGCAAAACTTTATTCAGCATATGCTATTTTTAGAGTGTGCACCAATTTTTTTTCTAATCTAAATTGTGGTTTGGTAGATATAGAGATAGTTCGACAACTTTTTGATCACCCCTCTTACTAGTTGATACTAACACAAGGTTTTTCATATCGATTTTATATGTTTATTTTCTTTGTGTTTCATTGGTGATAATTAAACTTTTGATAGATATTATAAGTTATCTGTGGCAAACTTACAAACTCTTAATTTTAAACTTTGATGGTGCTCATTTTTGAAAGAGTTTATTTCAATACGTACACTATTGAACAACTGTTCGATAATAATACTAAATAAATTTCTTCAAGCCACACTATAACACAATTCCTCTTTTAAAAGTGTTCATATTATTTGAAATATTTTGCAACTGTAATTCTTTTCTACATTTAAAGATTGTTATGTCCCTCCATATTAAGAAGAGGTCTGGAAAACAAAATTCTGTGCTAAAAATAGACCACGTGCTGCTATCAGTGAACTACTTTCAGGGTTCTTTACACTCTTTTTGAAAACAACGATACCTTGTTTTGAACTTAAAATTATCATTTAAAAGTGCAATATTTAGACATTTTCTCAACAAATGGTTGTAGAGAGAACATTAATGCACAGTTTGCGTATTTTTTTGGATTTTTTAAGGCTCTGCTGAATTCTGTAGCTGCGCAGTTCTAAGGAGCATATCAAAAGCATTTTTCTGCAAAAGTATAGATTATATATGCACAACATGCATTCAGTTATGCATATTTATTGTATCTTTATCATAAGGGTTTAAAATTTGATCAAAAATATAATGTACTTTAGCCATTTGAAGAAATGTTTACATTTCGTTCTCACTGCACTAAAGGTGGCCGTACATCCCCCTTAACTTAGAACTGTTTTGAAGACAATGCCTGGACAATCGCTTTCAAAACGTGTCTCATTCAGATCGAGCCATTACATTCATTTAAAAGTATTCGGACTATATCCAACAGCTAGCTGATTTGTGACCAAACAGTTACTTCTTGAATTCAATAACAAAGACGACCAGTCCTGGTTAACGTGATAATTGATTGGTAATTATTAAGCACAATGTGAAATCCTCATACTTATCCATGCCTCATCGAACACCTGGGGTAGTGGACAGTTGAAAGACAGCTTTTCATTAATAGTGTCCATAGTACAATTAAAAGTTATATACTTTTTTTTTCTATTTTAGCAAAAATGCCGACTTATGTGAACTTGCATTGAATTAGCTACAGTTTGTTCTTTTAAACGGTGTATCTACAATTTTTGGCCCGATAATAAGCGCTCATGCAAATCAAAACAATATTTCAAACGGAAGTACGTCATAACATGGAGATATCCCATTCTACCTTAAGACATAAAGAAATATTAACTCGATCCTTCCCCTCACCCCTTTCCAGATCACTGTTTGTTTATGTATGCAAACTACTACTTGTATTACATTAAAAAAATATACAAATAGTTTAATGTGGTTCATCTCTGAATGATTTTCATTCCTAATTCTAGGAAGATAGGTTGACACATATTCATGAATAAAATGTCAAGTAATCTTATCATTGATGCACTTTTATTTAATTTAACGCAGTCATATTGATAACATTTCCAGCTCATAAGGAGAGTGGGAATGACCTCCAGGGGTTCATAACCTTTATACCATTAATTATTTACATCACATAATAACACAAGAAACAAAATTATGGATATTCAAATGGAAAAACATTCCAATTATTTAGGAGTCAAATGATCATTTGTCATTACTGGGACAGGGAATGGATTGGGAGATCGCCCTCTCAACCCCCCCTCCCCCAGAATTTGCAGGACTATAATATATACTGGAGGAAATAAAAATGACTTTGGATGCCCAAAGTGTCCCTCCACCTTAGAAAACAGAACCAAACATAACTTCTTTTTTTTTTTGCTTCTCAGGAAATTCTGGTCTGGAACCCCCCCCCCCCCCTCCCTTCCTGTCCCAGAAAAAAATTCTGGATCTTGTAACTGAATGTAACGTTGATAACGGGAGATAATTCTTCAGAATGTCAAATTCATCGGATCATCTTTGATCCTTTAAACTTTGTACTTACCGATTGTCATTATCTAGGTCCTGTAATCTCCATGAAATATAATCCAATTAAATACAAAATGAAATAATTCCTACTGACATATATGCAATGATGTGTATACCCCTATAAATGTTTTACCACGATTTTCGCCATTTCCAGAGGTGCTATGTGTTCCCGATCAAATATACGGTAGTAAGTTATAGTAAACTATGGTTAACTATAGTATAAAAAGATAAAATTTTGGAAATTTGCTTTACTATAATGAAAACTTGGAAATTTCATTTACTTTGGTAAATACTTTGGAACTCTGATTTACTATTTGTAATAGTAAAAACTTCTGTTTTCTGATTTACTATGATAAAAACTCTGGAACTTAATTTACTTTATTGAAATCTTTTAAGCTTAGAATACTTAGGTAAAATATAGTTAACAATTGTTTAGTGCAGCGTTCAAAAAACGTCAATTTTTGGTAGTAATATATAAGAGACTATTTATTAGATATATAAAAAAAGACAGTTATCTACATTATTATACATTGTTAAGTTTGTAAAATGTATTTCCTATCTTTATCTGACAGGAGAGATAAATCCCAACATGTATATTTAAAGTACACTGTTATTGCCTGTCTCTATCTTCTGGAGATATGAATATTTCGTATATCACACAGACAGGGCCAGGCTATATTTTTATTTAAAAACAGTCAGTAACATTTAATACAGCTCATCGTCTTAGGTCACCCAGGTTAAATAATCTATTGATTTATCTTCCGTCTGTCAGCTATTGTCTTTCGTCATAATTTATTCCTAATCATTTTATTTCAGCAATTTTTAATTACCATTGATTCTATTTTAGAAACGTTTGATTCATAGCTTTCAATATAGGTTTCTAAAAAACACAAATTGACATTTTTAGCAAAAAAGGTCATTTTTTATTATTTTTTTTTCTGATTTCAACATGTTCAATTATTCTCCATTATGTTATACTACAAAGTGTGTATTATAATTCTAACTTGTTATGGCGTTTTGGAATAAAAAAAAATTCCATAATGAGTGAAATATTCCTAAAAATAATGGTTTGATTAAAATGGAGACTAGAATAACCTTTTTATCAACAATGGATATTATTCTAAATCCAAAAAAAAAAACGGCCAGAAATATAAATAATGAGCTTATATTTACAAATACCTTGTTTATTTTCATTCTGTTTTTAGTGATTTTTATGATTTTTTTTTTTGGTTTTGCTAAATTGTTTTATTCCTTTTATATATACATTATCATTTTTGGCTAAGTCCCACACAGACTGTAAACAATACAATAGATTTACTCCTATTTAGATTTACAAATATGTGTAGTAGAAAAGCAGGTGTGTTAAATTTATAAATAGGTAACCCGGATATTTAAACCAGTTAAGGTCACTTATGAAGTATTGAACTTTAGGTGAAGGTATAACTCGTCTTTGTGGAACAATGAAAAGGGATTTTTTTTAGTTTACTGGTCATTGCATGATTGCAGAAGGTAAATAGCCATAGGTAAAAAGGTATTACGATCTGAATGATACCTATTTATGTGTTATACTTTTAAATAACAATATAGATCTACTTTCGTTTTTGATTATGTGGTAACCGTTTAGATTTTTTCCCATGAAAATTAATGGTTAACGATTGGAAATTGCCTGGAAAAAGGAAAGAAGCAAAATATACATATACAGTCCTATATAAAAAGGAATCTATGTTTCAATCCACTGTAATTCTACACTATTTGACTATGTATTGCAAGCTAATGAAAGTGCACATGTAAATATATCATACTCATTTTATTTATGGCTGAGACACAGGTGCTTCTGTACCCGATCAAACGTGTATCCCACTCAACGTTATGCACATGCATATCTTTGGTCCATTTGTCTTTTGTTATCAATCTATTTTCTATCGCAAATCCATATTGAATTTCATTTGGAATTTTTAAATAAGTTAATCAACATTCCACTAAATAAGTCATGCCCAGTCTATCATAAAACCAATCGTATGTTGTTGTTGTATTCTTTTAAGAAAATGGTTATTCATTCGGAGGGTGGGCTGTTCACAAGCACCTGTGCATTAAACAGTCATGTATCAGCATGGTAACCCATACGTTTATATATTTTTTAGTGAAACGGTACCCAGGAATTTGTATAAAAGGTATTTTCTGTAAATCGACAAAAAAGCTATGTGATCTATTATTACCCACTATGAAAACCAGGGATATAATTTGAAGATAAGTGGGCATGTTACGAGAGCGCAGCTATACCAACGTGTAAAGTTCAGGTCTGAGATACACGTAGATGTAAGCATTTGCCTGACTTTTCTTGTTTTCAGCTATAGGTTATATGTGTTCTTATGAATCCTTATCATATAATTATTTATTTTTCAAACTAAATTACATATATGTATTCCACTGAATGCTCTTCTACATTTTATATCGTCAATAACGAATAACATCAAACATTTATGACGTTCAAGGAACCTTCATTTATATGGTTATAGATATGCATTGTCTTAATAAACGTTACATAAAGCAAAGTATATGCAACAGTAAATATTTTACAATATTTATATTTTTAAAACTCTTTATGACCAATTATTTAACTACTCCAGGAATGGTACGACCTGAATATTTGATAACACAACTTTTATCACATGTTTGCCAATAAAGCCTAGATATGATTATTTTCAAGAAAAATCATCTAAATGGTTACATTTATTGTCTTAAACATATAATTAAGAATAATCATCAGTTACTCTGAAAACTAATTGAATTACAGACGTTGGATACAAATGTCACAGGGTGGTAATGATTAATTCATGATCTCTCTCAGCATCATCAAAAGACATTAATGAAATAAATATCTTTTCAAAAGTTTGAATTAACTTCCCTCTCAGTCTTAAACACTTGAATAAAATATCTTGTTATTTAGTTTAAATTAACTTCAGTCAGGGGCTTAAACACTTCTTTAGACTTTTTTCGAAGGGACCATGATCCAAAAACAATGTTTGTACATGTTGACACCGACTGTCTAAGTCCTATATTTATGAAACCTTAACCAAAACCTTTTAGAAGTTTAAGATTAAACCTATTGTCATTTTCATTTACCATTGTGCATCATACAATCATTGAAGCATGTTGCAAGATTTTTATATTATATGTTATTAATCTCGAATATTATGTTTCAAATATATTGACAATGTTTTCTTATTTGTAATTAGACATGCATCTGAAAGAAAAAAAAATGAAAAGCATTTTAATCTCTCGTTAAGACTGGTTACAGGGTTTAAGACATGGACTTCGGAATTTTCACACAAGGTACCAGATTCCGTTCCTGCGATTAGGCATTACCTTTTACCGAAGACTATACGGGCCTGGGGACTTTTTTGTTGATCAAGTGAGTATTTTATTATTCAAAATCTGCGTGTGATTTTCAAGAATTCAAAGCTTATAATAAAAACGTTGATCTTTTAAGAACGCTGAATGTCTGAAATATTGAAAACAACTTACCTTTCATTTACTGACATTAATATTTATTTTTTAAAAAAAATCAATTTAAATACATGTAAATAATAGTTTGTATTTATTTATAAAATTTATGCTATTTTGATGAATTTTGATATTTCCTCCAAAGAAATGGAAAACATTGTGGACTCGTGTCCACATAATATGACAGAGATACTGGAATCCTCCCTCAGATTGGGTTGTGGCCAAGATCAGTATGGGAATGATCAGTACATCTGTGTCCCTAACAAAAACAAAACAGGACTCGTAGAACTGTGTTATAATGGCATCATGGGGATAATAGAACAAGGTGAGTAATCACCTAGTCAAGGTAATATATAACAGCATTTTAAATACAATTTTGTTAATGACATAAATCATCTTTTGTTTCATAAGTACATTGTACTTATAAATATCGTAGAATGTAACATACATTGCAAGTTAAAATATTGTCAATAGAACTAATCAGTCAAAATGCTATCAGTTATTTAAATATATTCTTTTCTTGGAAATCACAATCCCTTACAAAATTATCAAAGTCATCTCATGTTATAGTTTACCATGATTACTATAGTAAATCAATTTTCACTTGTTAACCTCAAAATACAGATATATGTACATGTTTATTATGTATATTTAAATTTTACAAGAAATATGGTGATACCAAATACTTTCAGAATATCTACATATTCTGTTTACAAAAAATTTACATCTTTGCCAAGTAATTAAGAATATAAAGCCTTTAAATCTTCAAAAAAGTTCGAGACTTGAAATTGATATTTGGTAAATCAAAGTACATGTAACAAAATATTTACTACAGGTACATGTAACTATAGTTAAGTTTGTTAGAATTTAAAAAACACAAAATCACTCTTAAGAAATTTCTTTTAATGTTAAGATCCGTGTTACATTTAAGAATTCATTATAATGTCATGATTGTGGAATTATTGATAAAAAACATTAGACTGTTTTACGAAAGAACATACGACAAAGACCAATAAATTTAATTAATTGTAAACATTTGCAAAAGTAATGATAAAATTCAAAATTACTATCCTGAAAATATTTTTCTTAGTTATAAGAAATTTAAAACCATATTCAAATAAATGCAAACATGCTAGATCTTTTGTAAAACGGACCCCTGCAAGAACTATAATACAAGGTTACATATAAAGGAAGCTGGTAATGCCTTTTTTTCAAATACAACTGAAATTTTTAACAAAGGTATAGGATTATTCAAAATATATTTAACGAAAGATAGTTTCTAATTAAATTGATGAAAAATGAATTCAGAAACATCTGATTAAAATGTCGATTGAAAAATTCATTGCACTTCCATCTACTTTCTCTTGACTTTGTATTTTGTTTCATTTTACTAATGAACGTTTCCATTTATTATATAATTAAGGATACTGTTTGGAAACCGACGGACAAGAACTTGTTCAATTTGACTGCAGTAGATTTTCATCAGGCTGTCCGAGGGGATATTATCGAAGCAATAAGATATACCAATGTAATTTCAAGATTCTTTAAAAAATCAGTTAATTTATATATTGAAATCGCCATTACAAAACTTTTTTGTTTGAAATTTTTTAATTCGTCTTTTGAATTTATTGAATCATCTAAATTGTGATCATTTATTTATTTAGATCCTGCTTGTCAAGGCATCAATACTGAACAAAATTGTTATTTAGCTGAAACCTCATGTCCAAATAAGTAAGTTTATACTCTGGTGGAATATTCCTTTCTATTCAAGTTATCTTTTGAAAAAATATACCAGATTTAAGAATATAATCAATATGTAATTTTATTTTACTAAAGTAAACTGATATTTATACCATCCAGCTACATGTAGGATGTATTTAAGAATTGAGAGACAGTTTGTATGTAAAGATTCTTATAATCAAGTATTAAATTTTGACTTACCTACTGAAGAAAGTTTTAACTTCAAAATTATGGTATTTGATTCATGTGCATGTTTGTAAAGTTTCTGGCCAGACCATTTAAATTTTCAAGATTATAGGTTAAATTCTATTCGTCGTAATCTTTAAATTATCTTAGACATATATTCGTTATATTTTCTAATCGAACGGTGTCCTGTGTTCGTCTGTCCTGTTTCGGCTAGCTGTAAATGTTATAGGCCACTTATGGTTTCAGGAATCACTGGGACACTTTGAAGTATTTAGATCGTACCTTAAATAAAGTGAAAGATTTTCAGACTAGTAAAAAAAAAAACCCTGATTTACTAAAAACTTTTTCATTTGCCACTAAGCAAGGACATGTGAATCTTAAGATGAACAATTTATTACAAACTAGTGTTGATTCGTGGTAGTTCCAAGAATCCAGGTCATTTCTCCCCAGTACCTGCTCTGCGTAGGTCATTTCCGCCCAGGTCATCTCTCTCCTGGGTCATTTCCCTCCATTACCCAGGTCATATCTCTCCACTACCTAGGTCATTTCACTCCAACACAAAAATTATAGAGTAAATAAGTCCAATTGTATTAAGTTTTGTTAATTACCAGGCTGAATTTAACGCTAACTTTATTTATTTTATTTCATCTTATTTATTTATTTATTAATTCACACATGTATTTTTTATTTTTTTATGACATCACACATTTATTATTAATATTATTCATAATTTAAACATTTATGCATTCACTCATTTATTTGAATAATTGTTTTTTGTTTTTGTTTTTTTTTTTTAGAATTCTTTTATAATTTAATTCATTCCTTTATTTATTAATTTTTTTGTATTAATTAATCAATTTATACAATCTTGAATTAGCTTTTTACAAGGACAGAGGCACATGGTTTTTTTTTTTTATTTTTATTCATTAATTCTAAGACTTACTGTCTTTCTTTTTAATGGAATTAGCTGCAAAACTGAAAAGCTCTCTGGAAAATATGTATTGACAGTGCGGTTTGTCAAAAAAAAAAAAAAATCAGAGAGCTACAGTTCTACAGCAATAGTGGAATATAGAATAACTTTAAATGCGATAATAGAAATATTTTATTTTAATTTTCTTTCTTTAATTAAATTCATTATCAATTAGACTTCAAGTGAATTTGTTTATTGTCCTGTCATCTGTCGTTTATGGTCTTCATCAGGAATAAATGAATATATGTTAGAATTTGTAATTGCAGTCTTGCGGTTTTATGGTACCCTACAATTTTTTTATCATCATGCTGGGTGCATATGTTTACCCGTAAATTGTCGTTTTCACAGATTGACAACACAATAGCTCCTTTAGTCTTTAGACCAAAAAAATGTCAACTTGTACAAAGATATATTCAGCCAAATTATTATAAATATAAATAAGAATTTTTCCCACTTTTTATTACATTGAATACAAACACATTTTCATGTACTGTAATACTTCCTATTGGAATATTTTTATTTGTACTTAAAATTTATTATCTCTGGTATAACAATGGAAACTGAACGCCATGGATAAAATACGTATAAAAGAGAGATGACCTTTTTTATTGAATCAAAGAATATGTAAACTTTTAGAAACAATAGATTATTTGACATCTATTGAGAGTATCAAGATTAAAAGTCCTGAACAACATTTTATATAGTCCTGATAATGTATTCTCTACTTCATAAAATATTGTGGTAAACACAGCAGATTACATTATATTAAAAAGGGAGGTGGGTTAAGATAATTTTTCTTACATTAGATTCAACATGTAAGAATCGTTTTAATGGTGTAATATACTAGTACTTTAAAATATTAAAATTTACTAGCCATTGCCGGCGAAGTTGTGGAGGTGTCTATTGCCACATCGAGTATGTTTCTCTGCGATGTCTTATAATTCATTTTTAATAGATATTTTTTCCGTTGTTATATTCCTATTAATTCATGTGGTTTGGCTACTTTGTAAATCTTGTATACCTTGAAAATATTGCATTTTAGGTTTTTTTTCATATTGATAGCATTTTTACGTCATTATTTTCTTCACGTTCTTATTATTTATGATTTTATATTATACAATTATTCAAAATAAATATTGGTAAATATTTACATACTTTTACGTGTGTATCTTGTTTAATAATAAATATTTTGAAGTATCCTTTGTTTTCTAAAAATTTTCAATTTTTAGCTACAAAACTGTAGTTTTCGAAAAAGAAAATTTATTGAACCAGTCTGTCAATATATTTCTTTTCAGAGGGCTACAGTTCTGCGGCTATTATCTCATGTCATGGGTATTTTCTCCATTTTTTCTCCTAAGGTCAAAATTGACGTATTATAATTTAAAACTGTTATTTTTTTTATTCCATCGTATTTGTATCCCAAACGAAATCAATCAATAAAAGCAACATTTTTTGTATTATTTTTCTAAGATTCGAGTTTGATCAGTATCTATATAATATTCAGATTATAGACAAAACTTCATCATCGGCTATGGTGAAAATTAATCATTTTAACAAATTAATTTATTTCAATTGAGTTTAACTTTTCTTTCAAAATTATTACCCTTAACAGAGGAGGCCTCCACGAAGCAAGGGTTGGACATTGGTATCAAATTTTATTTTCATTAATATCAAATATTAAATTTTCCCCTGTTAATAAAATTCCAACACATTCTCTCGTTCGAATTTTATTTGTCATAAATTGATAAAATTAATTTTTTTTAGAAGACAAAAGTTAATAAAACAAGAATGGATATGTAAATAATCATATAAGACCAGATTATAAATGGGGTAAAATGACCAAGAAGGAGAGAGAAATGACCTACCTTGAAATGACCTACCGTGAAATGGTAGGAGAGAGAAATAACCTGGGAGAGAAAAACTTTTTAGAGAGAAATGACCTGACACCGTGCTCCAATGGCCTATCACTTTTTTTTGGAAAATAAGTTGTGAACGCTAACAGACAAAGATTTTGCCCAATTTAACCAAACTACACGTACTTGGAATGGGGTATTAATAGTAAAATCTTAATGCAAATATATCTACCAAATATCACTGTAAGAATGATTAAAGTAAACTTTAAGTATTGGAAGAACCAGGTACTCATACTTCACGATTGTTTGCTACGACTGCCTTAATTTTAGCTTTTGTTTAAATTCAATATCATTCTATGGAGTCAGATCCTGTCAAAAACAAGCAGAATTTCTATAAAAAAGAAATCAAACTAGGATTTTTGATGCTGTTTTCAAATCTAGATGTCTTTATTAAACAAAAAAGACGTTGTTACCTTTTAAGTTTTCCGCGTACTTATGCGTATATTCGAACGTACACTAAACATTTTGTGATTTGTCTGTTGATATTTGCCGTTTAACATGTACGTATAGACCAACTTTATTTAATTTATTTCATAGAGAAAAGTAAAATAAATAAAATAAAATAATTTTAAAAATTGCTCGCGAAACTTTACATCCTAAATTATGTAAAATTGTAAAATTACGCATTTTCAGACATCAATTGGCTATTTTTTTTATTTTTAAGGCTCTGGCTACAAACTTTCTCTTACATGTACGTATAGATGTCATTCTACAATACAGTGGCTACAACGTTATTGTTGACAACTAACACGAACGATCAGGCTACACGAACGATTCCGCACGATAAACGCATGATTAAACATGTTACACGAACGATCTTTCACGCACACGATTCTACACGTTACACGATCTTACAAGATTGCTAACGCGAACGCACGATTCTTCATTCAAAAATAGTTCAAAATAATTAGGAATCGATATTTTCAAAACGAAATACGGCTTAATACTAATGTAAGATTTCAAAGAATTATCAATATTATTTCATAGACTTAAAAAAAACGGAAAATGATATTTCTGTAGCTAAATACATGTAAGTCATAATATTTTAGATTAAAAATAACTATTTCTAAGGTACATATATTTCTTCGACCTAAGAAAACGGATTTTTTTTCGTTCTATCAGAAGATGTACATGTATTTGGGTCGTATAATTTGAATGAATTGGATTTCATGATATACAGAAAGGGAGATATGATTGAAAAAAAAAAAATGGCAGCATGGAATAACTTAAATTACAAATTATAAACGTATGTTTCCATTGATTCAATGTCTGTGAATATCTAAAAATTATACTGTCAATTATTTAACTTTTTTTGCAGAAACTCAAATTAATCAATTATAAATAAGCTCAAGATGTAAGCACAGATAATCAAAACTCCTGAAAATCATGTCGTGTGCATGTATATTCGCCGACTAAATATTCATGTAAGCATTGAGAAATGTTAATTTATTTGTTAAAAAAAATTATTACCGATGTATTGATTTCAAAATTATCTCGATCATATTTAGCAGTAAATAATAATGAAAATCAGATTTAAAAAAAAGCGTTAAAGATCTCAGTACGGTATATCACAATGTTGATCGCGCTATTTGACGAGAACTTAATATTGTACGACTTACTATATTGTTTGTTTACGGGCGATAATTAGTTCGTTCTGCATTCTATTGTGTGAAATGTGCTACATTCATTTTATTTGGATTTAAATAAATAAATAAAAAAAAACAAGGGTAATGCTTATTTTACAAATAACATTCCGATAAAAACTTACAAAAAGAAATTTACACGATTCTAAACACACGATCTCGCACGATTAAAAACGCAAACGATTGAATCTGATACACGCACGATCTCGCACGCTACACGAATGATCACGCACGATACACGAACGATTCTACACGATTGGTTTGTCAACAATAACGTTGCAGCCACTGTACGTGATTATATGAGAACACTACATGTATGAAATCTCTCCCTCCTTTGTTTATCTTAATGTACTCGTTTGAGCCAATTGCCAAAGTGCAAGTCTTTCAATACATACAAATAACATTCACAAATGTAAAAAAGTGTTCTAATTACATGTGCAATACAAGGATTAAAATGAATGATATTACCATTAAGGTTCAGGTTTCTTTTTTAACCCTATCTCACTTAGTATTTGTTGCTGTAACCTATCATTGGCATCTCATTCACCGCAATGTTTTTGCCAATTTATCTTTGTGCCCCTCTTTATAAATTTCTACAATATCTATTGAAAATGAACTTTACTATCAATAGCAAATAATGTCTTATGAAATTTCTTCTGATTTAAGATTAGCATACAGAAATGTACAATTATTCATAGTAATTCTAATAATATATTTACATGTACATTGTCTATAATATTTGAAAAAAAAATAATTTTCCCGTACTACCTGACCTAGCTGTAACTTTATTCAACTATTCTGAGATGTCGCATATTCTTTTTTACCTTTAAGAAATATATTTCATAGCCTGTTAGTTGCTTTAATATTGCCTTAAAGTGACATTTGTTTATGATGACTAAGCAAAATCAGAAAAAAGCTTTCAACTCTGATCGAAAACTAAGTCGACATTCATTATAGTATTGACTTTCACTTGATATTAATATCTTTTATGTTGCCCATGCACTCTTTGGTTCTGGACAAATTTTAGCCAACTCCATTCCCACCACAAACATTATCTCTAAACTGAACATGTTATGTGGAACTCCTCGACCCACTTGTCTCATATCTAATACCGTCAGTTTAGAAAGC
Source organism: Saccostrea cuccullata (assembly GCF_032062105.1). NCBI lineage: Eukaryota > Metazoa > Mollusca > Bivalvia > Ostreida > Ostreidae > Saccostrea > Saccostrea cuccullata. The sequence goes on from NW_026921285.1 coordinate 72,141, forward strand.
ATTTGGGTTTTCATATCCTTTTTACCTCAGCTTTGCATAACCAAACTTCTTTTTTATATCAGCTCATGGAGCACTGGTACCAGCAAGACAACATTTGATTTCCAAACAACAACACCTGATCCTCAATACGACCCATCATATGCAGCAGAGATTGCAGGTGGTCTGTCTGCTGGAGTGTTTTTATTTGTTGTTATTCTTACAACAGCTGTTGTCCTTTTGAGGAGAAGAAAGAATCGGAAAATTGAAAAACAAAAACGCAAACCAGGAATGCTCTTCACACGTACAAATATTGAATATGATGAAGATAATTGGAAAGGTTTGTATTTCTAATTAAATCAGTTATATCTATGAATTTTTAAGGATTTTTCTGAACTTTTTTTTCACATCTCTTTTCCTTTTTGAAGTTGAAAATGAGACATTGTTGCCAGAATGGACGTCTTTAGGTAATTATTTTATGAAAATATTGCTGAGATTATTTTGTTCATGTAAATCGATTTACATTGAATTTATTTCATGTGATGTTGAATTTCTCTTCATTTCAAAGAGATACTTAATACAACTGAGCAGATTGATCGCAATGCTCAAGAACAGATCACAAACAAGACAGATGAGCAAAGTGACAAAAATGCACAAGATCAATTTGACAACAGAACTCAAAAGCAAATTAACAATAGTGCACAGGAGGAATTTGACAACGATACGCAAGATAAAGGAGGGAAAGACAGGAAAATGGACTCTATTTCCCACACTATGCCGCAGCTGCCAGTTACTAATCCTGAGGATGAAAGAACCACAGAAATTGCTTTTCCAAAACTCCTAAAATCACATGCTTTTGCAGGTATATCTTTAAAAAAGATGTCAAATTGGAATGCAACTACTAGACAACTTCTTTTATACTATGTGTCACCCCTTATATATATATATATATTTACATTTGCAAATTTTTCCCGTTATAAAACACTATTTGAACAAGGCGTTTTTACATCTCCGTAAAGCAAGTTCGTCATGTGACCATAAATTGATTATTTAGTCATAATGGATCTATGTAGTTTGAAAATGACGTAATAAGCGATCGACGTTATAAACACGTTAAATGTACACCGTTTAGTTTTGAAAAAAAAAACGTTAAGGGTTTCAAACTTTAGTTAAGTACGTTACTATTTTTAATAAATAAGTCACAAATGTAAATATAAGTAATTAAGTATCAATTTTAGTTTCATTGGGATGTAAAACGGGTTGGTACATCATCAGATCAAGATTTGATCTCGCCAAATAATCTTCTGGCTGACAGCTTATGATAATCGTTTGTTTCATAACAGTTTAACTTTCTTTTATTCCTTCCTTATACCCTGAACGTACCTCTCATCCTCTCAGAAATTTCTTGATTTCTGGACAGAACTTTTACATTTACTTAATATATCTTTGATCATAGAATCCTAAATCGTAAGATATCTACCCCCACTCTCACCATACAAAAAGTCGGTGATCAGTTATCTTAATCTGATTGTTTAAAAATGATTTTGGGGATGGATTTTATTTTTTAGGATTAATCTTACGAGTACAATTAGACTATTTAAATGTCAACTTGACATATTCTAGTGATTCCAGGAGTATGTATTTTTTTTCTCTCTAGATTCACCCTTTGTGGGAAGACACAACGCTTGGAAGACAAAGATATCAGGTGAAGATCTATTATTTATATCAGTTTTTTTATGGTCAAAACGAGTCTTGATAATTTTTAATTAACAGTAAACAAAGGGTTCTTTTCATAGGTAGAATAAATTTATTATTTTATAAGCTTTTTTAAAAAGTAGTTTGCATTGCTTTCACAGTATTAAAAGATGAAAATTGTTTATACTTAAAACACCTTTACTCGCTATGAGGAGGTTTTTAATCCAGAAGGGATTAAAGTCATTTTTAATCGTTATAAAATATCTAAAAAAAAAAAGGGGGGACGCCCCAGCCTATATCGTGTTTATCGTGTTCCCGTCCCAACATTCACATATGGTACATATACCTTACATGTAGAAAATTGTTGGAAAAACAGCATCATCTACGTAGTCTCAATAAACATTGCTCAAAAATCTATCTCAACTAAAGCTGAAATGTTCCTTACTGGGCAACACAACACAGTAGAATACCATATTTTCCCCCGGCGCTTCCACTGAAAGTGGGGATATTAATTTTAATCTGTCTGCCCTTTTGTCCGTCTAGCTGTCCATCGGCCCGTCTAAATTTCTGTCTGTCTCTAACACTTTCGTTTCTGATGCACGATATCTCAAGCACACTTTGAATTTCGTAATGAAATATTGCATACTCTATTGCCAAGAAAAGAAGTATATAGATTCTGAAGTGAAAAGGTCAAATGTCAACGCGTAATAAATCAATATTGAATAAATTCTATCTGTTTCTTTTCCACTCAAAATCTCGGATATCCTTTGAGCTTTTGCATTGAAATCTTACATAACAACTTCCTGTGACCTACGAAGACCCATATTGAGATTAATAGGTCAAAGTTCAAGGTCGTAAATTTATACATTCTGTCTGTGTGTAACACTCTCGTTTGCGGGCAATATCTCAAGAAGCTTTTGAGCTTTTGCAATGACATTTTATATCTGTCCATATCGCCTCTCAAAGTAACCCGCCACATTTAAAAAATATTATTTTTATTAAAAGTCGTTTGACACTTTTTTTAGCACTGTGGCATGAGGAGAGTTATTACGTATAATACAGGTTGTCGGCGGACTTTATATTCTGATACACATCTACGAACTCTTAAGTAAAGGCTGAGTTAGACACCAACAGGCATGCTTATGAAAATTTCCTAAGATGTGTCTCAAAACGCGTCTTTTACTTTTATCTTAGGAACAACCTAAGACAGGTCTTAGGGTCTTAGTGTGTAAGACGAAGGCATCTAAGGTATTTCGTAAGTAAAAATGTCGTGAATTTCATCTAAGGCATTTCGTTTTATTGCCAGGGGCTTGCGTTTTTTGTGTGTTTATGTATGTATGCAGAGGAGGGGGGGGGGGGTGTTATTAACTATATGCTTTGAAAACTCAGAGGGAAACTTATTTTCAGAGACGCCCCCTCTACATTTGCCCATAAATATATTGAATATTTGAAATAGGAACTATCTTTAGTGCTAATATTACAAAAAAAGAAAAAAAAAACAGAAGAGCAGAACTACATAAGCTTCAGAAAAGCGAAACTGAATTTATCTAGCTTCAGATCACTGACCTGAAAATAATATTGTTAGTCGTCCATTCCATTTTTTTCTGACCATGCAGCGAGCTTAGGAACTGCGGATAATGTATATAGATGACAAGTACATATTTCTTAAATTCTCTCAAAGTTATTTGTATAACTGGATAATAGTAAATAAGAAAAAAAAATGCAAAATACTATTTCTTGTCGTTGTTTATCCCACGTTGAAAAACAAACTCTTTCTCTAGTGATGGGACATCGGTTGATTTCCATAATCGATCATCGGTTGGAATTGGTTACTGCTTCCGATGGCATTTTACTGATTATATTCGGAATTCATTGTTGCATTTATTTCACATCATTTCTTTAACATGAATGTGTTAAATATGTAATTTTTTGTTTTCTTTAATTTTTTTTGTTTTGCTTATTTCACACTTTCTACATACATGCATGGTTTAAACCTACAATTTCCACTAGCCGCATGGGTTCTTAAAGTTTCAAATAGTAACGTTTATGCCAAATACATGTTTACATTCTACTTCGAACACATGTTTCGGGTCAATCTATATGATCATGTGAATAGAGTGAAAAATGATAAAAATGTTCTTCTGAACAGCATTAAAAACTTAAAAGATTTGGTGTTATCAAGAAAAATGCCCGGTATATGATTATTTATAAAATGTGGGTTTTGTTCGGTGTAAAACACCAGCGCTTCAAGGGAAAGGAAAACAAGCAGCGTCTCTTAAGCATTTTACTAAACTGAACTTTCTTTACATACATGTACATTGTATCTATACTAATGATCACGTGTTTTGGCCAGGGAATCCACCTAACAATTGCATTCGCCGATAGTACAACAGTTGAACAAAGGAATTAATACAGACGGAAATCGCTTTGCAGTTTGACTTTGAGAAACCTAGACCTCCACCTTTTATATCACAAATAATTTTTTTGTCATCGTGAGCATGAAAATAACATAGAACGTTAAAACATGCTTTTAATTTACCATAAGATTTTCCTTTTTAACCGTAAAATTTCTGTAGCATTCGTATTAACCTATAATGCATTTCTCATTCAGCTGATTGGTAAGTTAAAATCATGCTGGTGCCTCCTCTGCTAATCTGACGCCATGAAATATAGTCCAGGTTCCCATGTAGAAATATTTGTTTAAAAAGAAATTTTGATTCGTGACTGCAGTAAGTTGTAATGTAGAGAATACTTGTTAAAGATTGAATTAATGTAAGAGCGATCGAATGAAGTGCATTTCTACAGATATTATAGGGTGGTAAAAACTGAAACGAAACATAAATTTTCTGTTTACCATGAGTCCACGTGCTAGTCCATGAATAATTTACCCTATCTCTCTGTAATCACTGCCAACGGTACTCTAAACTCATCAAGTTTTATAATTCGAAGAACAACGAAAAATAAAAAGTGTCGAACACATTTGTAGGGATGTATTATAGTATGTTAGGGCATCAACGATAGTGGGAAACATGGAATAATTTGCATGCCTAACGGGCGAAGGTAGCTAGACAGTAATTTTTCACTGTGAAATAAAATTGTAGATTTAGAATTTTTAAAATGTAGAAATAGATTTAAATAAGACACGGGCTTCCATGCACATGCCAAATTTCAATAGTCCTCACCCACATGTCAAACACAAGTTAGGCGCACGAGATTAACATTGTATTTGGCCTCCTAAGCGTCAGACACAGGGACAGATGCGCACGAGATTTGCCTGTATATAAGGCCTCCTAAGCTCCTGACCTATAGACCTTCCTTATTTACGTTCCGGTAGAATTTCTAAGAAATCTACTCCGCTAACTTTTAAAGAGATAACTTAGAAAAAAAAATACAAAGTGAAAAATACAGGTATCAAGGATAAATATCAAAAACAAACTTTTTTTCCTGAAATCAGCAATATTTCTCATAGATTTACATTAAAATTGTTAATATGAATATTGTTTATCAAGTATAGTGGAGGAACTCTATTTTCTCATTAGGGTAAAAATTTGTGCAAAATTTTGTATGGAATTATATAGATACATGTAGTAAAACATAGTATCAAATTTAAGCAACAAGGAAAACCTACTATTAATTTCATATTTTAGGGATTAATTATTTATGTCATTTCAAATCAAAGTCCATCAAAATATATATCAATCCATGTATCAAATTTTTGTTTGCGTTCACGACATGTACATGTACCCTTGTATTTTACGCATTATAGGAGCACTAGGCTGTGACTCTATCCTCCTACATTGTAGTCTCATTGTATTGTTTGAAAGATAATTACTGATAATATATACAGTACCCGCATCGTTATTCTTTAGATGATACACGATACGATAGGATACACGCACGATGCGATAGGATACACGCACGATAGGACAGGATACACGCACGATAGGATAAACGCAAAACACGATAAACGCAAAAATCGATAGATCTGAAAAACGATCTTCACGATAGGATAATCGCAAAACCTGATAGGATTGTTTTAAAATGCGGGACGTTTTCTGACAAAACGAAAAGATTATTTTGTTTAGACACTGCAATATTTTAATTTAAATACTTGGAAAGCTTCAAATCTGAATTACAAAGTACATTTCATTATTATAATAAAAAAAAAAATTGAGATCACTGGTAATTTTACAAAAGTTCTTTATGTATATAGTTTTCTGGCAATGATTAAATGGATTATTATAAAATGGACACTGTATTTTTTTAATTTCTACTGAAGGGTGTAGATTTACGTTTATTTTTGGAAATGTTGAAATTCTCTTCTTACGGTTGAACTATGACTCCTTTAATAATGGATATTTTAACATACATGTAATTGTTGCACAAGAATCCCTCATATAATTATGTGCCGTTTCTCACGAGTACTTTTAAAAATATATGAAACTCAATCAATTGATTTATTATTTATGAAAAAAAAATATAATTTTGTACCTAATAAATTTATCTACAGGTACTAATTTCCTGAGTAGAAATCTCAGTAATTGTTAATATTTTTGCGCTCTGCATTAATACATGTTACCTGTGTCAACAGAATATGGATCTGCTACAACTGTACATGTACGTTTAACTTCTCACTTATGTACATGTAAACATTTATATATCAGGTACTTAAAACCTCGTATTAATTAACGAACATCGAATGATAAATACTTTTTTTTTCTTTATAATACAAAACACCAACAAATTATCAACAAATATTAAAAGGGTGAAATGCGACTTTTTTTTAACCAAATAATTATAAATTTAACTATAAAGCTATTAATATTTGTGTGTACTGTTTCTAATGTACATGGAATTATTAAACCCTGAATGTTTTTTAGAATTACCTGGTAATCTCATAAACGGCATGTTCGAAAGTCCGTAACCAATTTAAAATTAGATAAACATGATTTAACCAAATAGCCAAAAATAATATTGACTTCTGAAATAAAGTTTTATACGTACGGAATAAAATCGATTAATACTATAAATTGATTGGGTGCAATACATTTACTCTTCTTGCATGGTAACGGCGGAATCAGACTTCTCTTTTTATTATTATAGTAGAATACTGTAGAAAAAAAATAATGAGAGTAATTTTTTATAGTTGAGAATGTTAGAATTATTTCAATCTTTTCTTCGATAAAAGAAATTATTTCCCAGAATTAATTCTGTCTGTAACCAGACGAAAACCCGGTGATTCGAAAGAAAACCCGATGATCGGAAAGTTCATGTACCATAAGTGCAGTGTTTGTTAAAAGAATGTTCAGGAAAAGACTTATTTACATAGACATTATGGAAACATCATACAAATAAAATAAATCAGCGGATTCAGTTAAGGGAGTTTGTTTCATTAAATTGATTTATTAGATTTTTCTATTTAAATTCAAGCAAGGAAATATTCTTTTGAAACCATAAATTGTACAATTTATATCTAATTGATTTAGAAAAAAATCTTTTATGAGTGTACATGTAGTTCACACAAAGTATGATCAGAATCCCGCAAATAGATACTGTTTGACACAAGGTGAGAGAGCAGTTCAGGTATGTTGATGGTGAACACACACGGGCCGAGCTGTCATTTAGGGGTAACTCATCATTTCTTTAGTATAATATTATTTCTATATGTTTCAGGTATCAGTCATCCTTAGTTTATTAAATATTTACTCTGTGGATGATGGTTTTCATTTATGACTGATACTGTACTAAGAGACACACAACCTTATCAACGCAGAACTCAGACGATAGATAGTTCTCAACATGCCAACGTTAGAGTGCCCTGTATTTGGATGTGATTGGCAGTCCAAGGACCTGGATGCAGCCTTTGCCGCAGCAATGACGGCAGCCCTCCAGATCCATGATAGAACTGTTCACCAGCCACAGGCCCAGCCAGCAGCCGCTGCTGCTCCAAAACTGAAGTTGGACCCACCCACCATAGCTGCTGGATGTGACCCAGATCAGTGGTCATCTTTCACTCGACAATGGGAGATGTATAAAGTGGGTATGGCCATAGCACATCCCATCAAAGATGTTACAAGGCTCAAAACGATTCAACTGTCCATGGTAGCTGACACCGGATGCCAGAGTACGATTATCCCATTACAGACAGCCAACAACCTGGGAATTACCAGAAAGGACTTAATTCCAGTAAAGCTCGTTATGCGAGATGCCATCAAAGAAAACCTTGGTGTCATTGGAGCGGTTGCAGTTGATGTGAAGGTCAGAGATGGTTCCAAATCTACATGCATATTATGTTATCTATCAGATGCCATCGAAAAAGCTTTCATCTGCAGGGAGGCACTGGTGTCTCTTGGAGTGACTCATGCAGACTTCCCTAAGCATCACGTGGACACATCAGAGAGTTTTGCTTCTGTAGAAGATGATACTACCTGCTCCTGTCCCAGACGTCAGACTAATCCACCTCCACTACCAACAAAACTACGACCAGACTTGGACGCTACTGAAGAAAATGTGGATGCATTAAAGGAATGGCTACTTGATTAATACAGTGCTACGACTTTTAACGTTTGTAAACATCAACCTTTACCGCTGATGAACTGTGAGCCCCTCAAACTTCACATAGATCCTGATGCCAGACCAGTTGCTGTTCACAAGCCAGCACTGGTACCCATCCATTGGCAGGATAAAGTCTATGCTGACCTGGAGAGAGACGTAAGGATTGGAGTCTTGGAGAAAGTTAGCAAGAATACCCCTACGACTTGGTGTTCCAGGATGGTAGTTACAAGTAAAGCTGATGGTACGCCCAGAAGGACGGTAGATCTTCATCCACAAAACCGTCACTCCGTACGCCAGACCCATCATGTACCAAGCCCGTTTCATTTAGCAGACAGGGTACCTCAAGGTATGAAGAATACCACTCCGTACCTATCCGAGAGGAGGACCGTCACTTTACCACTTTTATCACACCATGGGGACGGTACAGAAACAAGGTAGCTCCACAGGGATTTATGGCCAGCGGAGATGCTTACAACCAACGATTTGACGCTGTCATTACGGACTTCAAGAACAAGGTCAAATGCGTGGACGACACTTGTATGTGGGCAGATTCTGTTAAAGCAGCATTCTTCCAGACGTGCGAGTGGTTAGACCTCTGTGCTCGGAATGGTATTACCCTCAACCCGAAGAAGTTCCAGTTTGCTCAAGATATCGTAGATTTTGCTGGACTCAAAATTACTCCTTCAAATATACGACCAAGCACGAAATTCCTAGATGCAATCAGCAACTTTCCCACACCATCCGACATTACCGGTGCAAGAGCATGGTTTGGATTGGTCAACCAAGGTGCCTACAGTACCGACCGCACACAACCTAACACCAGAGCGAACCCGGAGCGGACCCCGGGTTCGCTTCCCGGGTTCGCTCGGGGTCCGCTTCGGGTTCGCTTTCAGAAATTTTGGGACCGCTCCGGGTGCGCTTTGGGTGCGCTCCGGGTTCGCTCTGCGTTTGCTCGGGGTCAGCTCTGGGTCCGCTATTGCGAACCCGGCGTTCGCTTCCTGGGACCGCTTTACGCACTGATGCGTGAAGCGGACCCCGCTTTAATCTCACCGCCAGTAAGCTCCGCCCCTTGTATATTCCAATACAGTAATGGTATTGTGAATCGATCATTGTTATTTATGCGACGATGCAGACATGTACACTGAACATGTAAACTGATATAATGGAGAACATTGATAATTTTTTCTTAAATTGAACTGTATATTCGACATAGATTTACATGTACATGAATAATTGATTTCCTTGATTTCTCGATCCCGAGAAATTTAAACTAATTTAACAGCGGGTTATAAGGTATTTATTTTTCTTAAGTTATAACCAGAAATAAAAAAAAGAGTGTTGAATTGATTTTCAGTATCGAATGGTGTACAAGTGAAACTGAATAACTAAATACCTTTTAAATTCATGCTTATATAGTTAAAAAACATTTGTTAATCCTTACGTTTTGCTAAATCGTAGTTCAAATGTTTGCTAAACACCTGAATTATGATATCGCATCTATGAATTACATGTAACCTTTTGTACAACTGGTATATTTACATTTCATTTATTATTATTGTAGTTACACATTAAAAGTTCGTAAACAAGAGGCCCAGGGGCCACAGCGCTCACCTGAGCACATCGGGCTTAAATTTACCCCCCCCCCCAGGCATTCATCATTTGAACAAACTAGAATCTACACTACCTGAGGATGATTCCATATAAATATCACTAGTCATAGCTTTGAAGTACTTGAAAAGAAGATTTTAAAAGATTTCCCTATATATCCCTATGTAAAATTTGGGTCGGCCATTTTGGCCCTACCCTAGCTCCAGGGGTCATGATTTGAACAAACTTGAATCTACACTACCTGAGGATGATTCCACATGAGTTTCATCTTTTCTGGCCCTGTGGTTCTTGAGAAGAAGATTTTTAAAGATTTTTCCTATATATTCCTATGTAAAACTTGGGTCGGCCATTTTGGCCCCACCCTAGCCCCGGGGGTCATGATTTGAACAAATTTGAATCTACACTACCTGGGGATGATTCCACATGAGTTTCATCTTTCTTGGCCCTGTGATTCTTGAGAAGAAGATTTTTAAAGATTTTTCCTATATATTCCTATGTAAAACTTGGGTCGGCCATTTTGGCCCCA
>NW_026921285.1:85000-185735 GCF_032062105.1 Saccostrea cuccullata
CCCGGGGGTCATGATTTGAACAAACTTGAATCTACACTAACTGAGGATGATTCCACATGAGTTCCATCTTTCCTGACCCTGTGGTTCTTGAGAAGAAGATTTTTAAAGATTTTTCCTATATATTCCTATGTAAAACTTGGGTCGGCCATTTTGGCCCCACTTTAGCCCCGGGGGTCATGATTTGAACAAACTTGAATCTACACTACCTGAGGATGATTCCACATGAGTTTCATCTTTCCTGGCCCAGTGGTTCTTAAGAAGAAGATTTTTAAAAAATGCCATTAATTTTTCTTTAATCCATAATTATCTCCCCTTGGAAAAGGGCATGGCCCTTCATTTGAACAAACTTGAATCCCCTGCACCTAAGGATACTTTGTGCCAAGTTTGATTGAAATTGGCCCAGCGGTTCTTGAGAAGAAGTCGAAAATGTGAAAAGTTTACAGACAGACGGACAGACAGACAGACGGACGCCGGACAAAATGTGATCAGAAAAGCTCACTTGAGCCTTTGGCTCAGGTGAGCTAAAAATATGGACGTGAATTAGACCCAATGCCTGCTGATACATGTACTTAAAAAGATTATTCTTTCAGTTTAGTGTAACTCTACAGTTATTTTGCGTTACCAACTCTCGAACAACCCACATAACTATGTATTGCTTACGCCTTTATTAATTATTTTTTCTCAATAATTAGTCCTAAAACATTTTAAAATGTATAATAGATCATAATTCATATGTTTAAATATCCCTTCTATATTATTTTTATCTGATTATTCTTTTTCAAGTATAGTTACGCCATTTTGAGAGAATGACACAATGTACGATTTACTAAATGTTGTGATTAATTAGCGTAATTAACTCGTTCAATTATGTAAATCGCACTTCACCTGAGTATACCCTGATAAACCAGACTTATTTCAGAGCGGTCCGGATTTCTTTCTTAAATAGTGTTTATATATATTTCCAATTCAACATGAAACTATATAGTGTTTATAGTGCTACACATGTAGTTGTTTTTGGTTTCTCTTTTTCCTTTGATCTTATGACTTTTTATCTTTTTTCTTTGTCCCGCGGAAGGGACAGAGCGTCCCGAAAACTGTTGGTCACTCTTAGTGCTTTATATACATTTTCCTGTACATGTATATTAAAAAAGATAGCTGCAGCAGGCTTATAGAAAACAATTTCAGTACAATATTGGGAGGACGACTCATAGAAATTTAAGTAAGTCATCAGGCTTTATTATTAAAATCAAGTCTAATAATGAGAGTTTACAGTTATGATCTCTCTCTCTCTCTCTCTCTCTCTCTCGTCTCGATGTTTCCTGTATCTATTTTTATTTAAATATTGGGCTAGTTAATATTCCTGAACTGTTAGTATCTTGAGAAAATGAAATTTTACAATAATTGTCGAAGACCAACTATTTCTTTTGTCCTCTTTTTGTCAGTAAAATATTAATTGTAATATCAATTAATTTCCATTTTTATGCATTGACTGATGTATTTACCCAATTTGTTTTCCAAATGGACTTCCAATACTGGAATAAAAAAACTAAAGGAAATAAAAACGTAAATTTTCATGTATAATTCTACGTGGAAAATTAAAACAAATAATTAATTAATTGCTTTAATAAAATAAAGGAAGTAAATATATAAATATAAGATACAACCGGGAGAATTAAAATAAATAATATCAAATCGTATTTTATTCATCATAATAGATTTAAACGGCACATTAACACGGTTTGCTTGTATATAGTGTTTTGATTTATATCAAATTAAATCAACACGTTCGATCTTATATCCCAATCGACAGATCAATATGCTATTTTGATTGGTTGTCGCGCTGATTGGTTAATCGCTAATCCTGATTGACAGCTCCGTAAAGAAATACCGAACCCACGTTCGCTCGCTGGGACCGCTACTGAATTTGGGGTTCGCTCTCTGTGTCCGCCTCGGGTTCGCTCGGGGTCCGCTACGGGTTCGCTTTGGGTCCGCTCCGGGTTCGCTCGGGGTCAGCCCTAGCAGACCCCGAGCGAACCCGGAGCGGACCCGAGAGAGCGAACCCGGGGTCCGCTCCGGGTTCGCTTTCTGTTAGGTTGTGTCCGGTCGGTACTGTACGCGTTTGCCATGACTAAACAGATGAAACCGTTTCGAGCTCTATTGAAACCATCTACACCGTTCCATTGGACAGATGAGCTAGATAAACTATTTACAAAGTCCAAAGAGGTCATTATCCAGGAGATGAAGGAAGATGTTCGTCTGTTCGACGCAGCACGCATGACCTGTCTAGCCACAGACTGGTCCATTGATGATATTGGCTTCTTCATGATGCAGAAGTATTGCAGCTGTGCCAGTAAGATCCCAGCATGCTGTAATGATGGATGGAAGCTTTGTTTGGTCGGCAGTAGATTCACCCACCCAGCAGAAAGTAGATACGCTCCAACCGAAGGTGAAGGCTTGGCTGTTGTGTACGCACTCCACCAGACAAGATGTTATGTGCTCGGATGCGAAGATCTCATGGTCGCCACTGACCATAAACCACTACTCCAGATATTGAACGATCGATCACTCACCGAGATAGATAACAGACGTGTCCTCAACCTGAAAGAAAAGACCCTTGGATACAAGTTTACGGTGGTTCATGTACCTGGGAGGAAAAACCTTGGTCCAGATGCAGCTTCCAGACATCCAGTTTGCCCCCCAGATCGACTGGTATTACCTGGTGATGCCACAGTAGACAAGTCCCTTGACAGTTGCTCTGCCAGTTGTCGTGATACATTTACCCGTTTCGGCCTATCTACTGAGGATCAAGATCAAGCTGATGATACCTCCACAGTTGCTGCCGCTGCAACCGCATTAAATGCCAACATCACGGTTGTAACCTGGGATATAGAACGTGAAGCCACAGCATCAGATCCTACGTATGTTAGCCTCCTTCAGCAGATAGAAGAAGGATTCCCAGAGGATTATAGTGATTTGTCACTATAGTGAGTTGCGCCCTTTTCATCGTTTTTCTGCCAGTCTATGCTCTGTTGATGGTGTGGTTCTCTTGGGACAGCGTATAGTCATTGCACCTGCCTTACGTAACGCAGGGGTAAAAAGGAAGCATACAAAATATTCTACCTTGACTAACTCAGTGCTACATTATGACGTCATAGTAGGCAAGATTACGTCAATTTTAGAACACAATTTTTCTGAATATTGGTATTTAGAGATGTAATTTAACTCTAAAAAAATGAATAGAAACGTGTAAACATTGACAAAAGTAAAATGTTTTAATTTTGTTATGCTGTATCTCTCTTTTTGATTAAAATCTGCCACCGATGACGTCATATGTGTACATGAAGTAACTTGATGATGTTGTGTAAAGAAAATTTGGCTAAGACGACACGTACAGAGATACGTAAAATGGAGTTTAAAAGGAAATATCGTGTATATTATATGAAATTCATATGGAGTTCATTTAATTATACAGGTATGCTAACTTATTTTCATCGATTATATTCTCTTTCGAAGACAGTTACCTATATAACGTATCCCGGCCGGCCTTACCTCTGTCATTCGTGACAAAAATAATGCGATAGAACAACAATAAGATGGATATTTCAAAACATAAGATCTGTGCAGATGGAAAGTTTGCCCCCTGACAAACTTGGAAAGTGCTGCTAGAATCCCAAGTTAAGCATGGTTTTACGAAAAATCTCAGTTCACATGTATAAAATTCAAAACATGGGGTAAGGTTTCGTGTGAATATATGGAATAATTATTTTATTGACAGGACAGTTGGATTCTAGCAGCACTTTTTGGGCAGATGAGATGTTTTTTCAACAATATTATTTACTCAAAGAAAGTATTAAACTCCGGGGTATTGTTGTTCTATTAGCCTATTTATTAAAGAAAATTTTGCTATAAATAGACGTCACGTAATACCGTGGCGGTGATGTACGTCTTTGCGCTAGACACTCTTTTATATGTTTAATATAGTTAATAGCAGTTTACGTTTATCAGCGGTTTTGGTAATTAATCAAATTTAATTTTCTTTAAAAAGTCAAAATTTCCCGAGAAATGACTTATATGCTTCATAACATACCCGCGAAACCAGTACTAAATGCACTTCATGCAGCTCACCAAGGAGTCTCTTCGATGCGTGCCAGAGCCATGGACTCAGTGTATTGGCCAGATATCACAGTGGATATTGCTAGAACGAGGGACCAGTGTGGACATTGTCAACAGATGGCTGAGTCAAACCCCATGCAGCCACCTACTGATATAGTTCCTCCTGAATACCCTTTCCAGAAGATTTGCAGCGACTACTTCACCTACAACAGCAAGAATTATGTTGTCGTCGTGGACAGGTACTCCAACTGGCCCATGGTATACAGATCGGAGTCAGATCGGAGCCTTCGTGAGACGTTCGTCACATTTGGTATCCCAGAGGAGTTAAGACCAAATGGAGGTCCAAGTATACAGCTGGAAAGACAAAGGAATTCCTGAAAAGCCTTGGAAGTCAGTCCTTCAGAAAAGACTGTTACAGATTGTTCATCCTCGACTCAGAAAACATTGACTCTAAATCCATTGAAATGTAGCACACCACAACTTTCGCATGTGAGTCCTAGGATGGATAGCTCTTCTGTTATACCACCTGTTAACCATGGTTCACCTGCTTCTTCTGGAGAGGTCTCACCTGCGGTCTCGACTCCAAAATCAACAGCTAAGTCACGTTTATCGCAAAGACAACTATTGACGGACAAGGACGAAGTCGCCCCTCCGACGGAACATGAAGAAAAAACGAAGGTCACACATTTACCCCGCGCTCTGGTTCGTCTTCAGCCGCACAAAGCACCTGGAAAGAAAGAGTTGTTGACGCCTGGAAGACCACGCCGCAATACTAGACAGGATTCCATGGATTCCGCAGAGAATAACTGACTATTGGACAGTTCAATTGATCTTTAATTACTAGTGACTGATGTACAATTGTGATATGAAACATTCCGTAATTTGATATTTGATTTATACAGACCTTCTCAGTTTTATTAGTTCCTAAAAAACTTGTCCCCGGGGGAGGAGATGACTAATCATTTCTTTAATGTAATATTATTTCTATATGTTTCAGGTACATGTATCAGTCATCCTTAGTTAATTAAATATTTACTCTGTGGATGATGGTTATTATTTAAGGGGGATAGGGGAGAATGAGGAGGGGTGTTGATCGCACAGGAAGGCATTGTGCTGATTAAAGAAGTACATATACGTGTCAGTTTTATGGCAAGTTAAACTCTTCAAATGACACGCAGGTGCATTATATTTTCAGTTTATTTCCACGCCGAAAAGGTAAGCTGTTTAAAGTCATCGTGTTTTTTCCTGTTTATTATTTGAAAATTATCTAATGCCAGATAAAATTTATTTTAATAAAAAAAAAACTTTTTTTATCGTAACTACCATGGTGTGATAAATCGGGTAAAGCATTTTCATGCATTACATTTTATAATTTAGATTTTTTTAAAAATTTAAACATAATCAGGAATTTAACTAATTAGATAGTGATAAAAATGAATTAAAAAATTAAGCCTATACGGACAAAATCAGTGTTTAAGTTATCTGGATCAATGTCTTAAATGCTTCGTTATTATTTATTTTAAAATCAAGATTTTAAATAATTTTGCATACATGCAGATCAGAGGCAAAAACACATTTCTAATAGTACCAGACGATTGATTGGGAGAAAATGAATATTGCGTTTAAAAAAGATACATATCAACCCCCTGCTAATTATTACTATTATTATGGGGGGGGGTTACATATACCACGTGACTTACCGAAAATCATCCTCTAGTGACTGACTTATTCAAGAAAATCTTGACCAAAAAAATTAATCAATTCGAAGAATGTAAAAAAAAAAAACAAAAACAAACAGGGAATCGATTATTTTATTTTCAGGAATTAATTTTGATTCTCTGCTTGACAATGACATGACTATTTTCTCACTTTAATATATTATAAATTATTCTATTTATAAATCATATTAATTATACATTTATTATTTTCCTTCCACACTTTAATGTTTCTTTTAATAGTGAAAAACTAAGGAATTAAACTTAATTTTCTATTTCTTGGTTAAAATATTCTTATTCTAGTTAACAAAACGAAAGGCGGAATACCTCGGTAGTTTATTCCTGTAGTAAAGATAAAAAACGAGGGTTTCCGAATATACATGATAAACGCAAAACACGATACACGATAGAACCTGATAAATGATCTTCACGATAAACGCAAAACACGATACGATGAGATATGATAGGATACACGCACGATACGACATGATACACACACGATACGATAGGATACACGCACGATAGGACACGATAGGACACGATAGAATTGTAAAGAATAACAATGCGGGTACTGTATTTATAAATTTCGACAGGGCTAATATTAAATAACTTTCTTCAAAGTTTAATCTGTATATTCATACATGACCATAGAAACCGGGAGGGGGGTGCCACCCAATAAAATGTCATTATGTACACTGCTGTAAAAAAACAGTAACTTTATTCTTGTGCACCATCAATAAAACGTCTAAAGACATTTTTAGCTAGCCTGAGCTGAAAGCTCAACAGAGCTTTTATAATAACCTGCTGTCAGTATGTCCGTCCGTCCATCCGTCTATAAACGCTGTTAACATTTGCAACTTCTTCTCAGGAACTACTAGGTTAATTTTAATCAAACTTGGTACAAAGCATCCTAGAGGAGATGGATGCTAAATTTGAAAAAAAAAATGATGGATCTAGCCCCTCAACAAGGGGAGATAATCAAGATATAAAAAATAGGGTGGGATCATTAAAAAATCTTCTTCCTAATAACCACTGGGCAAAAAAAAAATCTGAAACTTAATGTAGACGAATTCTGGAGTAGTGTAGATTTTACACTCTCGAAATTATAATCCCGGGGGGGGGGGGGTAAAGAGGGGTCAAAATAGGTATTACAAAGGAGAAATCTTGTAAGGAATAGCATGGCCATAGTTACTCAGGCAACCGATGTGGCCAACAGGTCTTTTGTTTTATTAGTCAGGTAATTTTTGGTAGTTGATAGTGCCTCCAACAGAATATAGGGCTGCTCCCCATCCCTCCCCGCTTTCAACCGAAATTGCTTCCAACGGGCCATTGTTTATAAATTGATTTTGTACATCAAAGACATTTGTACTTTACAACAAATATTTGATTTATTTATATAAACAAATAATTCTTTGTTGTTTACCTGGCCCCATGGCTTCTTTAAATTACTTATGATGTGTCTTAGGACAAGCTCGCGGTCGTCTTAAAACAGGGACTAAGATTAAGAGTTCCCCTAAGATAGGATAGCTTTGATAGCCTAACATAAGATTAGTTGTGTCGTAAGTTAGTCTTAAATGATGCATCACGAACCCAATAATACCCAATTATGAAATAAAAAAAAACTCTATCAAAAATCAATTAATCAAAACGAAATGCAAACTTGATCTATAATTAATGAAGGTGAAATCTCATTCTAAATATCAGCACAATATCTGCAAGTATTTTGGCAAAAAAAGTGCAGAAAACCCTTAAAAATTGGAAAAGCTGTAATATCGTAAAAATCATTGAAGTGGAACGGTATTCAAACTTGATCTGAAACTCTTCAAAATACACCCACGTGTAATACATACCACAAATCAGCTCAATATCTGCCAGCATTTAGAAAAAAGTGCGGAAAACCAGGGGCTCGTAACATAAAGCTTGCTAAGTTTTTGACTTAAGTAGGGTCGTAAGTACGGTTTAAGCACAATCTTAGGACATGTCTAAGTACTGCTTAAGTATGTCTTAAACCGTAACATACATGTAAAGCGAACTAAGCTAGGTCCTAGCTAAGTCAGACTTATGTTAAAAATATTTCACATGAGTCAATCTATAGTTTTTGATTTTATATAGATATATTGCTAAATGTGATTCAGTGAGGGTTTTAATTAATTACATATTAAAGTGACGTCCTTACCTATCGGTTTAAATTATGTTAGATTAGATTTCGTATTAAAATTATAATTATGTTATAAACTATTTAGAATGTTTGAAAACAAATACTGCACGGTCAGAAAGTGGAGAATTGTGGTTCATTGTAAATGTTCACGACAATTGTTTTATCACCTGAGGTGTTTTCATTTTACCTATTGTAAATCTTTTGTTTTGATAAATGTTCACCTACCCTGTTTTTATCGCAGACAAGAAAAGATAATTCACCGCCTATTCACTTGAAATTAAAACTCTAAAAAGTTCGATACATTTTGAATCCCCGCTAAGTATAATGCCATATGTCAGAAGCAAAAAATGCAGAAGTTATACTTATAATCAAGGATACAAAACAAAAATCGAGATATTTCTATAACCGAAGTCCTACTAATTTCAGACGTATCCCTATATAACTAAATTTTTATTTACTTGTATGCTAGTCCTGTGCTGTGCTGTACTGTGAGTGAAATTGGGATCAGTGATCACCCCACCCCCCTCCCAAAGAAAAAATAAAATTCTTAAATCAGTGTCAAATATAGTTAATTATTTTCTTTTATGCATAATATGAATAGAGGAAACTTTAAACATCGAAAGTCAACATCAAATAATCCTAAATATATGTACAAGAAATTTAAGATATACTTAAGTCACCTCTACCGGCCGCCTAAGTTTTGCTAAGATTGCCAAATCTAAGTACGCTTCTAGTTACGGTCTTAAGTTTTAAACTGTACTTAAGTCCTACTTATGCACGGTCTAAAACTTAAGTAGCCTTTATGTTACGACCCCAAGTGAACAGACTGACAGGCAAGCTAGACGAACAGCTAGACAGCTAGACGGACGGAGGGACAGACAGACATACCGATTTCTATATTCCCTCCCACTTTTCAAGTGGGGGGGGGGGGGTGATAAAAGTACAAGGCTTTAAATTTTTTTTTAGAATAAGGGAAAAGGCAGAAATTTTAATATCAAGTTCTCTGTTAGATTTAAAATGAAACTAAACTTGCGACAAGAAAATTTACATATATACATGTATGTAGGTATCGAATATGTAAAAAAAAAAAAATCCGTTATTTACTTTATGTATATTTGCATTTGAATTTTCCACTTATCTTCCCTCAGACATTCCAATACTTCTAAAACAAATAGGGAAAATATTTTTTTAAAGTTCAAAGCAGTATCAAGAATGATACTGGTCGTTACATGTGTTTGATTAAAAAAAAACTTTTCTACTAATCTGGTAATCAGATTTTATTCTATATAGAACAATTTTGCTTTTTGAAACATTGCTATCATACATGTACTAGTCAAGAAAGCTGAATGGAATTAGATGAAAAGAAAAAAAAATGGCAAAAAAAAAATTACTTTAATTATGGAGATCATTTAAATTAAATTGTATGATATGCATGTACCATTATTTATTGACAGTGTTACTCAATATATGTTCACTACACGTTGTAGATGAGTTCACCACACTGACTGATGACGAGGTGTCCGTGTTATTCTGTTTTCTGTGTTCTGACTCCGGTCCTCCTGACTTGACTGACACAGAGTGGCTGGACATGCTTAATGAGATACGGCAGGACGTGTACGATAAAGATATTCCTGTAACACGTGAGGAAGCACAGCAGATTCTGGACAGACTGAAGTCACGTGATTACCTCTGGGAAGATCAGGAGAAGATCACGGAGGACACAAAGGATGAGACAATGTATAGGATAGCATTAAGACGCCCTGATAAACCTTTCTATTACAGTAGTTATGACACAGCCAATGTGTACCTGAGATCAGGGGGATACAAGAGAAAACCTAGAGAGAAGTGTGTCGTTAGTCCTGGCCCAAGCTGTGATCACTTACTGGTACTCCGTCTACAGATGAACATACTGACTCACGTCACCATGGAGGACACGGGAATATATGATACGATACACCGGATATGTAAGTCAGAGTAAAATAATTTAATTGAAAATTGTTTTTTTTTCTTCCAGAATTTTCTTTAAATAATTGGATTACATTTAAAAGAGTTAAAAAGTTATCAGTAGAAACATTTATACATTTAAATCACTTTCTTTTTTTTGTAGTTGCTTTGTAGTAGCTTCATCGATTACAATTTAATGGTACTAGATTAACATATTATAATAGAAGTAACTGATCGTGTTTAATACATCTATAATTTGATTGTATCTCTACCTATACACATGTATATATACATAATGTTACTACAGTGTAAATGTTTATTATAAACAGTATATTTTTTTCTACAGTAAATATCCCAGAAAATAAAATCAAGAGCAGTAAAGATGAACGAAAAGAATTTCTAACGGAACTAAGAAGAGAAGGGGAGGCTGTACATTACAGAGGAAGATCACAGGACAGTGTAGATCACGTGACGTGGCTCTGGAGATACGGGAGACATGCAAAACCTGACATCGTGAGATCCTGTATAGGTCTACATCCACACTGGGATATCTACATCATCGACAACAAAACCTATAGAAAACCAAGTAAGAAAGTTTTATTTTCTAGAAAAAAAATAAAATTAATTCTTTAGTTACTTCTGTGAATTCGGACCTATAAATTTATATTAGCTCAGTTCATTATATTTGTTACCCAAGACCTTGTATAGAAAAGTGATTTATCTGTTCAGTAATCTGAATAAATATTACTGAATACCTAAATATACCTGTAACTTTGTGTAGACATAAATCTAAAAATCAAGGGTGTAAATTTTTCTACTTAAATAAAGGAGATGATTGGGGTTTTGGGAGATTGAAGTTCTTTCCTGACCATTTTTTATCTTTCAAACACTACGACTTACCATTCTTCAACTTTAACTAAACTGCAACGTGTGTTTTGAAAGTGCATGTGAGGGTGTGTGTGTGTTTGTGAGGGGGGGGATGTATACATACGTCCCAATGTTTATTTTCTATATGATTTCTATCGTTTGAAAAAAAAAGTATGGGACTGAACCCCCCTCCGCTAGCCTCCCTTGTTTCGACGCCAATGGTTATCTTTTTTTTAATTGGAGCCTTTGTTTTTTTTGTTTTTTGTTTTTTTTTGTATTTTGCAAATCTAAATGTCAGTTAAAGTATCAGTCTGTTTCTCTCCCTCGATTTCGCTTTAAAGTAGGTCTACACTCGCACAACGTCATTTACCGCCACCGCGCTTCCTTTTTCCGAGAGGTGATTTTTGAACTATATTGGTTTGACTTTTAGTAAGCGTTTTAAATATCCGGTAACGATTTTGCTCCAAGTCGGTGGCGTCTACAAACATACAAAAACTGATTGTTCTACAGTCTAAGGATAAATTAATTAAAAAGGGAAGGCTGGGAACAACTTTTGGTTGACAGAAATAATTAGGTAATAAAACTATATTTCTGTGAATTATGCATGTGCTATATGCCGTTCCGATAACACGGACGAACTTGCTACATCAGAACATGCATGATTTATATCAAACTCTCGCGACTATTGTCAGCGGTCAAGTTGAAGCTAATAGTAATAATTCGGAAGAAAAGTAATGACTACGATTTGACTTAGACATTTATAAATAATATGTTTTACGGTGTGACCGTTGGGGCGAGCGCAGTTGTACCATCAAAAACACTTGAGATCAGCCACTTCGAACGTCAAGGCGCACGAGACATCTGGACTAGCTGTGACGTCATACGACGTCACAAAGCTCGTCGGAGCTTACGGAGACAGCCGAGCGTCTGTTTGAAACTATAGAACTAGTGCAGTTTTTGTCGAAAAACATTGCAGAGTTATTTTTGTTTCTTTGAAAGATTTCTACAAACTGAAAACCTGATATATGCTTTACGTTATTATTTATTTATTTATTCGGCAATATTCGCGCAAAGGACATTGGGTAGTGCAGGAATTCTGGGAATGTTGCACAGAGAAATTTGGCTGACGTATGTACAGATTTCAATCCGAATTTCCTCTGTTCTTACACCTTAGTCTATTGAGCTCGCTTTGCGAGCGTCGCTTCGCGACGCTCGCTGCGCTCGCTATAAATTTTATTAATCAAACATTATAAAATTTACTTTGAACAATAATTATTGTTTAAGACGCCCCCCCCCCCCCCCCCTCAAACTGCTTATCCACGAATTAATGCAAAATTATAAAATTATCTTATGATTATTAGTACATGACAAAAGTTGATTCACTTGCAGCATACTTACTTTCTGTTACAAAATTATCCAGTTTGTGAGAATCCGTAAATCACTTTCATTTTCATTTTCATTGTCTCCAATTTACAGACAAGACTAGTGTGTTTTAATTTTTTAAAGTAAAATAGGATAAATTTTAGGAACAATAGGTATTGGGTGCGTATAGTTATTGTTTTGAGTATGTACAACTTTGTTAGTACAAATATACACTCAAACATTAACAGTATTACAGTTGCAATATATTTTTTATGAAAGAAGGAAATTAGGGGGGTACCTTTAGTGTAGAGCTCATACCACGAAAAGTAATGCGTCAACATATAATTTTTTACAGCTTAATCTTTTTTTAAATATGATTGAGTAAAAATAATGCAAATTTACGAAGTTTAAGTCCATTTTTTTTTGAATGACGGAGATTGGGCTGTGAAGCATATTTTCTCATGTTAAATTTTGATACGTTAGTCTAACAAAGTGCATCCATTTATAATAATTCATGCAAAACAAAACTTATTTCTACTCTCTTAAGGGTATTAAAGTCGAATATTTAGGCTTTAATTCATTTATATACAATAAAATCTTGGATAGGTAAATTTCAGTATTTTACATTTCGGGGTATATACTCCGATAGATAATAGCGGAAAAGTGAACATGCTGACATATGATTTTTCTTGTGTTTATCCATTGCTGGGATTTATGTCTATCTTTTAAAAGCAGATTTATTAAGATTGAGCCCATTTAGTGCAGAGTATATAACTACCTTAAATTTTGTAAAATTAAACTTGTTTCAATATTAATCCAAATTAAATTTATTGTCTTTAACAGGATTTTCATTTCTTTTATTTTTTTTATTGTATGTAAGTGTACATGTATTCCGCATTATTTATTGTGAAAGGTGGTGAACATGTTTCAGGTCGTATAAATTTGCTATCTGATACCACTGACAGGAGTTATCTCCCCATAATACCTACGAGTTATGTCGCGTTACAAAGGCGATATACATTAATTCCTTCCCTCGTTTTAAGAGTGTCACCTTTATCCTTCTATGGACCTGTTGAATACAAGTAGATTTGATATTGCTGTTATGCCTTAAAACAATCGTTTCATCTTTTAGTGCAAAATATATTAGATCAACTTGGTGAAAATAAATGTCTCAGGTCGTATAAATTTACTGCTGACGGGGTGGCAGACAAGAGTTATCTCTCCATAATACGTACGAGTTATGTCGCGTTTCAAAGGTTCCTACATTGTATCCTCATTTTAAAAGTTTCACCTTTATCCTTTCATGGACCTGTTGAATACAAGAAGAGTTGATTGTTGTTATGCCTTAAAACATTTGTTTCATTTTTTAGTGCAAAAGTTAGATCAACTTAATTTAATCAGGAAGCATTTTGAACTATTTAAAAAAAAATCAGTTTCATCATAAAATCACAGCAAAAAAAAAGATACGGACTTCTGACTGAAATGACTAGAGGCGATGAAAATCCAGGTACTGCACATATATAAAAGTTTGAATGGATGTAGTGATGAAACGAATAGTTCTCGTCTGATCCTTATATATGTCACGGGATCTAATCCCACCGAGGGACGTGAACACGTGTTCTTAAATTAGACCGATTAAAATGGGGTCCCTTGTTGTGGAAGTTGCTGGCACGAAAATGATCCCTCGCTGCTCAATGGCCCTCAGTGACAAGGTCAAATTGAGGCTCTCCGCGGCGAAGAATGTTGTCAATGTAACAGTGTTTCAGTGAAATATTGGAAATGAGACGTTTTAATCAACAAACAAACTTATCATTACAGTATTTTGGACGTTTACAAGCATTATTCATCGTTAATATATAGAAATATAGAATAAGTCAATATTTTTTTCTATTTTTAGGTTAGTTATTTTTTTTTTCTGGCTGCCCTCCTTTCTTTCCAAAAGTGTGGTTTTTTTTGTGTGGACCAGATGTATGTCTTCATGTGTGTATCTATGTGTAGGGAGGAGGGGGTTGGGGTTGTGAGGGAAATGCAGAAACATGAATCTATTGATTTAAGTATTGCATTTTTTTCATTGACCAAGACAGGAATATGCTGTCTAAGAAGTTGAATTTTTAATTGCTGGAGCAAGAAAATACAAAATTGCTTTACAAGCTAAAAAAAATATATGACAGTTGATGGAAATAAAATTCTGTAGACTTTTTAAGAAGGGGGGGGGGGCAGCTCCGTTAAAAGCCTCTATAATTTCAATATATGAAATGTTACAATTACCCCCCCCCCCCCCCCCCTGTCTTTTCCTGCAGTTTCTGTGAATCCTGCTAAACATGATTGCGTATCTATGCTCCCCATGCAAGATCGCTCAAAAACAATATCTTGTTGATATTTTTTCCTTTTATTTTCTATCCATTTTTCGTACTCCTCGTCATTCTGCTGTATGTAAAAAAATAAATAAAAATAAGGTAGTGGGAATATATGTTCAAGTTCCACCTCAAAATATTTCCTTCAAAAAAGTAAAACAACGTTTTTACTAAACTGTTTGCCTACTTTTGTCACCAGATGTCCGACAAACAAGAAAATAATGTGGTGTCGCTATTAAAACAATGAAATCCCTACTCCTGGACTCTAAAGCAGATGCTCGAATCACTGTGTCTCGCGGGCGACGAAAGCAAAACGTTATTTCAATTTATAGCTATTAAGAATAAAAATCAATTTTTACAGATTTGCATTCGTATTTCAGGATTATTATTAAATTAATTAATGATAAATCTCCTCATCTTTTTAATCGCATTTATTCAGTGATGGTTAAAGTAGAGATTAAGAAAAATGTGGTGGGGTGGGGTGGTTCACATCCTAAAACATCTGTCTTCAATAGTTCTGAATACATACATGTACATACAGTGTGAAGAAAAAGATTGAAGTGCAGTCCATGTAGTTCGACTGAATGTTAACAATTTATTTATTTATTTAGGCCTAATTGATTTATTTGTTTGGTGATTTATAATTTATTATTTTGTTTGTCATTTCAGGTAAAATCCTTGGCTATCCAACGACAGTCAGATGTCTACTGTATTGTTTACTTATATCTGATAAATATCGGACTAGTTTAATTGAACAATCACACCGAATCACAAAGGACAAAATCAGACAGAGGTATTTCTCTGATATTACTGATGACGGCTCGGTAGATCCCCCTGATGGAATCACAGAAACACGTGACGGTGTGATGACTTTTATATCAGACGACATCCGACATGACGTCATGTACGCCTTTGTTACGGAGTGTCTGGTGGAGGACAGTGATCTGGAGTTTTTCCTGACCACGGCGTCACGTGACGTGATATCAGAATACTGCCGGTCCTGGGATTATAAGAGGAGTGAGGGAGAGAGATGTCTTTATTTACCGCGCTATCCAAAGGAGATGTACGACCTCTTCATAGACAAACTACAGCTGGACATCATCACACACTGTACCGTGTCTGACAGGTGGATTCGTGACAGGATCAGTGAACGTTGTAAGTATAACGTCTCCAAGATCTGTCTCTAATTATGTGGTTCACTGGTTTATGACAATTGCAGTGAAATGGGAAAGTATCGTTTTAATTACTTTTTTGATTGTAACTATTTTTGAGATGCGTAGCAGCTAATAATTGTGTACATTGTATCCTGTCACAAAACCGAGACTGTAACATACAAGTTTAAATCAAATTGTTTAGATGTCTTAATCATTCTATTTTTGATCCAATTTCCAAGGAGTGTAAATTAAAAAAAAATTAATTTAGAAGCACAGTAGGATGTTTTAAATATTTGTATAATTTTGCCTTCCAAATTAAATGTTGAACTGTTACACATATAAATAATTAGTTACTAGATACAATGTACTACTAATTAAAATCATCAAGGTGAAAAAGAAAGAAACACGACTAAATCCCAATTTTATCAAAAATAGAAAATCAAAAGAACTTGAAAGGAATTTACATGTATGAGGGTCATTCAAACAATACAATGACAAAGTTCCTCATCAAATTATTAATTTTTCAAGATGAAACATAAAGAGATTTTGAATTTCATATTTAAAAAAATATTACTTTTGTCGATTGTTGAAATTTATTCTGTTTGATTATATAGAACAAATGGTTTCCAAAAGCTAAATGTTTATATTTCACCACGGAGCACAGTATGTAATGTAACGTTAAGGTCATACACAACGTAGTTTGGGCTTGACTCCCGGGGTTCTTCCCTGGAGTTGAAGAGTTCCACCAAATGAAGGACCTATGTGCAATACTTTAAATGTCTATGTATGGATTTATACACCTCTTCTAAAAAAATTTTTGATGAACAAAAATCTGGAATTTGTTTTGTAATTTTTATACATTTTTCTTTGAATAACGCAAAATTTTTAATAATTTTCTATCTTTTGAAAACCCCTGGTAGCGCATGCTGATTTTTAGGTCACCTGAGTAACTCAGGTGACCTATTGCTATCCGTTTTCGTCCGTCGTCGTGTGTCGTGTGTCGTGCGTCGTGCGTCGTGTGTTAACATTTGAACATTTTCAGCTTCTTCTCTGAAGCCACTTAACCAATTACAACCAAATTTGGTATACAGCATCTATGGGTGAAGGGGAACAAAAATTGTGAATTTCATGATCCCTGCCCCCTGGGGCCTGGGGGGTGGGGCAAAAACCACTTAAATCATTGCAATCTTTAAAAATCTTCTTCTTTACTCCTGGACATCAAGCAGGCAAACTGTTGTTATGAATGTAATGAGCATTGAGTCCTCTACATAAATTGTGAAATTCATGGCCCCAGGGTCAGGGGTTCTAGTGCTAGGGTGGGGCTATATAGATTATATAGTGAAAATGCATGATTTCTTTGAAAATCTTCTTCTCTGCTCCTAGGTATTAGATAAACTAACCAAGCACTTAGTTATGATGAGCAAGAGTGCCTCTTCCAAAATTGTGAATTTTATGACCCCAGGGTCAGGGGTTTTGGTGTTAGGGCGGGGCTCTATTGGTTATGTAGTGAAAATGCATAAATTCTATGAAAATCTTCTTCTCTACTACTGGGTATTAAATAAACTAACTAAGCACATAGTTATGATGAGTAAGAGTGCCTTTTTCAAAATTGTGAATTTTATGACCCCAGGGTCAGGGGTTTTGGTGTTAGGGCGGGGCTCTATTGGTTATGTAGTGAAAATGCATAAATTCTTTGAAAATCTTCTTCTCTACTTCTGGGTATTAAATAAACTAACTAAGCACATAGTTATGATGAGTAAGAGTGCCTTTTTCAAAATTGTGAATTTTATGACCCCAGGGTCAGGGGTTCTGGTGTAAGGGCGGGGCTCTATTGGTTATATGGTGAAAGTGCTTTTTTTCTTTGAAAATCTTTTTCTCTACTTCTGGGTATTAAATAAACTAACAAAGTACTTAGTTATGATGAGCAAGAGTGGCTCTTCCAAAATTGTGAATTTTGTGGCCCCAGGGTCAGGGGTTCTGATGTTAGGGTGGGGCTCTATTGATTATATAGTGAAAATGCATGATTTCTTTGAAAATCTTCTTCTCTGCTCCTAGGTATTAGATAAACTAACCAAGCACTTAGTTATAATGAGCAAGAGTGCCTCTTCCAAAATTGTGAATTTTATGACCCCAGGGTCAGGGGTTTTGGTGTTAGGGCGGGGCTCTATTGGTTATGTAGTGAAAATGCATAAATTCTTTGAAAATCTTCTTCTCTACTTCTGGGTATTAAATAAACTAACTAAGCACATAGTTATGATGAGCAAGAGTGCCTTTTTCAAAATTGTGAATTTTATGACCCCAGGGTCAGGGGTTCTGGTGTAAGGGCGGGGCTCTATTGGTTATATGGTGAAAGTGCTTTTTTTCTTTGAAAATCTTTTTCTCTACTTCTGGGTATTAAATAAACTAACAAAGTACTTAGTTATGATGAGCAAGCGTGGCTCTTCCAAAATTGTGAATTTTGTGGCCCCAGGGTCAGGGGTTCTGATGTTAGGGCGGGGCTCTATTGATTATATAGTGAAAATGCATGATTTCTTTGAAAATCTTCTTCTCTGCTCCTAGGTATTAGATAAACTAACCAAGCACTTAGTTATGATGAGCAAGAGTGCCTCTTCCAAAATTGTGAATTTTATGACCCCAGGGTCAGGGGTTTTGGTGTTAGGGCGGGGCTCTATTGGTTATGTAGTGAAAATGCATAAATTCTTTGAAAATCTTCTTCTCTACTTCTGGGTATTAAATAAACTAACTAAGCACATAGTTATGATGAGCAAGAGTGCCTTTTTCAAAATTGTGAATTTTATGACCCCAGGGTCAGGGGTTCTGGTGTTAGGGCGGGGCTCTATTGGTTATATAGTGAAAGTGCATTTTTTCTTTGAAAATCTTCTTCTCTACTTCTGGGTATTAAATAAACTAACTAAGTACTTAGTTATGGTGAGCAAGAGTGGCTCTTCCAAAATTGTGAATTTTGTGGCCCCAGGGTCAGGGGTTCTGGTGTTAGGGTGGGGCCCTATTGATTATATAGTGAAAATGCATTTATTCTTTGAAATTCTTTCCTTTGCTTCTGTGTTTATGCTTATGATCCAAATATGTATATTCATGATGAAGAAAGGTGCACCTAGCAAAATGGTTATTTTTTATGCCCCTGCGCCTTCCCTGGGTCGGGGGGCGGGGTACAAAGTCTAAAATTAATTAATGTTTGGAAATTTGCCCTTTGGTGTTAATCAACCATTTTATGATAAAATTTGCAATATTTTGAAATATGTGGCCCCAGGATCAGTGGTTCCTTTGGGATGAGGTGTACAACTGGTTATAAAGTGGAAGTGCATTTTCTCTTAATTGTACTCTGATCTACCTCTGGGTATTAAGTAAATAGAGTTACCATGCTAAGTCTAAATTATTATAAGCAATGGTACCCCTTTCAAAATTGTGAATTCCGAATTCCATGGCATCTGGTTTATACCATGAACCAAATTTAATTGTTTGAAAGTTGATGCACAATACTCAGGTGACCTTTAAGGCCCGTGGGCCTCTTGTTTGTCTAGAATATGTAATGGCGTTTCTCAGTTGTCAACTTGCGTTTAATCAATATCATTCATTATTTTTCGAGCTCATCTCGCTTAAGTCGACCAAATAAAGAGCGCAAATTGACATGGTTGTATGGAACGACGCAAGGGCGATAATCGCGGTATAGCATTTAGTACGCTTTCAGAGCAAGTGTCCTGTAAATAATATAACAAATAATCTATATTTTTAATAAAACGAATCTTTGCTTGGACAATTTAGCCCGTTTAGCCAAACTGTAACCAGTATTTATAATGTTCACGGTCTTTTCTTGTCAGTATATATTTTTCCCTCAAAGTTGGAATGCTTTGGGTGTTTTAATCAAAGGTAAAATATAATACTAAAAAATAATCATATAAGATATTTTAGAATGTGTTAATTACTTCAGCTTAGAGCAATTTCTAGATTCATAGATGCATGTTTCTTTCATTAGAAACACTAGATATGTTTGTGAAACACTATGCACCCGGCGGCAACAATTTTTTTTAAAAAAGCTTTGTTTAACATTTACGCCACAGTCAAGGTCACAAGGCCATTGAACTTGGAGTCATTTGAAAGAACTTGATTGGTAAAGTATAGATACTTAATATGAAGCTTAAGTCTCTATCTCTTGTGGTTGAAAAATTATGGGAAAGGTTCGAAAAACTATTTTTGCATAAGGTCACAGGCAATGTCACAAAGTCATTAACTTTGTTTTCATTTGAAAGAACTTAATTAGTGGAATATGCATACTTAAAATGAAGTACAATTGTATCTATTTTGTATTGTTCAAAAGTTATGGTGAAGGTTAAAATTTGCAGATAAAGGGTAATTTTTGCATATAGGTCACAGTCAAGGTCCTTGGTTCAATTGAAAATGCTTATTTAGTGGAGTATGCATACTAAATATGCAGTTTCCATCTTCTATTGTTCTAAAGTTATGGGCAATGACATGAAAAAATAATCTACCAATCCGAGTGCATACTAATAACATCGTTCAAATTGTGTAAATTGTTAAAATGCTTTGTTGAAAATGAACCAACAACATTATCAATATGAAAATTTGGATACACCTAAATTCACTTTTGTGATATTTCAAATTGTAGGGGAAAGGCTTGAATTTAGATAAGTAGATAAATTGAGCTTAATCCCAGGGTTTATGAATTTCACAATTAATTTAATCAAAAAGCCACACATTTCTTTGATTTTAAAACAAACAAATATTGAACTTTTTTTTTAATTATGTGACTTTGCAAAATATTTAACTATTTGAAAAAGTATATCAACACCTTTAATTTATGCAAATCTGTTTAGATTTTAGGGAAAAGGGTGATATGTATTCTTAAATACAAAAGTCTCCAATGAAGGTGAAAAGAAAAAGATATGAGTTGCGTCAAGCGAAAAAGGACCTTCGTGACAAAATTTTCGAAAATCGTTTTTTCACCGATTCTGAAAGAGTTGGTTTTTCTGAATATTTTGATACCAAATTTTTTATTGTATACCTTCTAAATTCTAATTAAAATTCAAAATGAAAGCAAAGCAATTTTAAAAAGATAACGCTATAAAACGTTGAATAACGTCACATAACGTTATTGATATTTGGAACGTTATTGTTACTAAATAACACTTTTGTATTAGTTATAAATTATTTTTTCTACATGTATTTAAGTTTTTCAATGCCCCCCCCCCCCCCAAAAAAAAATTAGCAGCTATATGATCGTACACATAGTAAAACAGCGATAAGGCTGTTTGAAAAAAAAAACAACAACAACAATTTTTTCTCTATGTATATGTTGGCCAATATTTAAATAATAAAGTAAGTTGTACATTTTCAAAGAATATATTGAAGCGAAATCATTTCATCTTTTTTCTACAACATGAATATAAGCATGCTTTAATCTCTGAAAAATTGGTATTTGAAAGGATCCTTCACAAGGGGATAGACCGCTGACCATGTGTACAAAACCAAACAAGTTCCTACTCTGAAGTTATCTCGCAACAACAATTCGTAACAACATGCACGAATATTTTCCAAGGGAGAAATAACTTATGTTCACAGAAATGACCGAGTATTTAGTTTTACGATTACTTGCAAGGGACTAAAATGAAGAAGTACGTTCAAGTAGTAAAGTCGTAAGGATAAATCCCGGTCAAAGTATTGTTTTCCCCTTTCGCCATAATCAGCAAACGTACCTCCACAAAGACAAACCCTTACCCAGTACCTACATGTACATGTATTTTTTGGAAATGACATAGTTGTACTTCCCGGAACAATTGTTTTTTAGTGGGGTGGGGTGCAGCTTTCAGACATTGGTTTTTTTTTTAATTATCAGTTACTAGTATATCACACTTCTTTCAAAATCGATGTCCCTTTATTTCATTTCAAATTATATTAAAATGTGGAAAATTCCCCAATTCAAATTAGATTAAACTTTTTTTGTTTAACCCCTCCCCCTCTAACGATGTTACTTGCCAATATGACAGTGATTTAAGATGCTAAAATCAAATAAAATATACCGGTGTAAGTTACACATTGTATCAATAATTATAACTTAACTATATGGGGGAGGGGGGGGGGCTTCTTTAAAAATCAAAAATGAGCCCGGCACGTTGTACCATGGAACAAAGACACGTTACCTCGCTTGCAATTGTTTAAATTTTGTTAAAGATAAATATCGTATGTTGTACAATTTTATAAAGAGAAAATCCTGTATTTAATTCTCATGTTAAAAATATTAAGGAATTGAATTTGTTCAGCACAAAAATATACCGATAAAATATCTAAGTTATGTAGATATCTAGGCTTGATGCAAAACAATTAGTCGGACAACAATAAAAGTCAGACATTAAATTCATACTTTCAGAGTATACTTAAATCGTTAAATACATGTATATAATTAACACATGTATAATCTTTTCTTCTGCGCCACCCATTTACGTGTTAACTACGTTGATTCATGTAATAGTTTATTGTGTAATAGATCATTATGCATTTGTACAATCGGCAATTCTCGGCTGACTCCGCTTAACTCCATTCAAATAGGTGCGAGCCAACTGAGAAGCTCCGAGTGATACCCCCCCCCCCTCCCAAAAAAAAAGAAAAAGAAAAAAAATATATAGTCACGAATTAATGATGATTATAGGATATTATTAACAAAACTCAGTATTTTTTTTCAAACCAAACTTTTTATTCTTATAGTCAGGTTGTAACAGGATCAAACCTTCTTTCATACATAATTGAAAAAAAAATATATATACGAGATATTTTTAAAATCATATGCAGTAAACAGACACATAGAAAGAATCTTCATTTGTTATAAAAGTACGTTATTTTACAGTCTGGGATTAAAAAAAGGAGTCACCAGACAATATTATTAAGAGGTCACAACATGCACGAGCGTAAATAATCATTGATTTCACAATCGCAGTGTAAATTGAGATAGGTCTACGGCAACATCAACAAAGGGGTTGCACAACTTCCAAATATGAAATTCTTTTAATCCTCTGCAAATACATCTACAGTGTATGAGAAAGAAAACGGAACTATTGAGATACTGTTTGAAAAACAGAATAATTTACCACCACTTGACTGATTATGTGAATTACAAGACAATGAATGATCTGGCACTTAATTAAGTGATCAAATGTAGGAGCGATCTTTTTAGAGAAGGGGGGGGAGGTGCATGTGTCATTGTATTTCAAAGTGTCTATGGTCAAAATAAAAAAGAAATTAATAGTAAATTAATACGTGAAAACGAAAACGAACAAGCAAAATCGAAACAACAGAAAAAAATGAATTAAAAAGAAAAAAATAAAGGAAATCAAGAAAGAGAATAACGAAAAAAATCGGAATTAATTCTTGAAAAGTTTCCCTTTCCGTAGTTATTACATGTATATAAAACGAACATAAGCACATCCTTAAAAAAGTGCGCGCAAGCGAGGGTGTGGGGGGGTGGGGGTGGGGGGGGGGTGGGTGGGGTGGTAATCAAACCATTGAATTATATAATGTTATGTATGATTATAAGCTCAACTCAAAATGTCTGGAACTACTGTGTTTGCCTCAAATAAAACTAGTAAACTTCAAATCAGAAAATAAAACTAATGTACATTGCTCTGATTTTAAATCATCGCCCTTAATTTTCGACTTGAAGTTAACAACATCAGTTTAACCCAAAGTTAACATGTTCAGCTTTAATTTATTTCAAATTTAGGCAATGAATACAAGACCTCCAATTAGTTTTGAAAATGACCACTGTTGATTATTTTCACATTTTATTACGTCAGTTTTCAAACCTAAGTGTTGCGCCAAAGGTGATGGTGTTGATGAGGAGATACAGAAGTCCGTATGGTTTTCGCCGCTTCATCCTTTATGTCATTCCTAGCAGTGCATTCATGTTTTTTCCAACTATATGTATTGACAAAATGCTATTGAAACTATGCTAGTATCAGTTAACTTGATTCGATTACTTAATCTCTGATAACAAACTTTGGGTATTGAGTCGACAATTCACGGGCCTTTCTGACTAACGGAGAAACAACCTGGAATGTGAAATATGTAACCCCCACCCTCCACCCCACCCCCAAAAATAAAACAAAAAAAAATTTAAAAAATAAAAAAAAACTTGAAATAAATGCAGGGGACCACTTATCTGTACATAGAGTCTGGAGCTCAGCCGGAAAGGTCAAAGACGCGAAATATTGTCTTCACAGATTACTGAGGTAAAAACGTACATGGATTTGATCATAGACATTTTACACTTCTCATGAATAAGGCCATTCATGAACTATCAAAAATTGAATTAGATAAAAAACTTTTTTGGACAAATTAGCAGTAAATCTATAAATTGACGACATAAAACAATTTTTTTCGGACAGTTATAGGCGTGTCTTTTTTTAAACATTAGTATTACGCAAATAAATTTTTGTTTTGCTTTATCGTATGAATTCTTTTTATCGGCAAACGCACCGGCGCGACGTCACGTCTTTGAAGCGCTATTGTGACGTAATTACGTTTATGTCACGAAGGTCCCTTTTCGCTTGACGCAACTCATATATATTCAATTTAGTTGTTTTCTGTTTATCTCTAAATATTATATTGTTGATTGTTTTATGATATAGTGGGAGTCCCTAGAGAAGTACTAGAATGGGACCAGGAGGCCAGAGAGCGGTATGTGGAGTACGCTAAAAGAGGAACACAGACAGTCCACCACGCCCGGGGGATGATTGTAGGATGTGCTGGGGCGGGGAAAACCACGCTACTTAAACGTCTGCTTGGTTGTAGTGTAGAAGAGATTAAGGAAGTAAAATCTACCGAGGGACTCGAGGTGCATGAGGAAATATTTCACATATGTGATCAAACAAAATTATTAAAAGGTATGTGATCAAACAAAATCATTAAAAGGTATTGTTTAAAATTCATAATCTTTCTCACTATTTTTATTCCCCGACGTAAATATGGCCGGGGCATATAATGTTTGTCATGTCCGTCTTCCGTCCTTCCATTCTTCCGTCCTGTACTTCCGTCCTTCCGTCATTCCGTCTGTCTTTCCGTCACACTTTGTGTTTAGCTCTGTTCAAAGCTAAGTTTCAAAGAAACTATCCAAGATATTTTCATCAAACTTCATATACTGATACATATTGATGAGAGCTATGCAACTGCATCAACATTTTTTGACCTTGACCTTTCCTTTGACCTTGGCCTCACTTTTCTTAAATTAGTGTTTAGCTTATTTTTAAACATACCATTCAAGGTGGTGTTATCAAACTTCACATGTTGATACAATTTGCACGGATGATGCATTTAAGGATGGACACTACCAGACTTGCTTCGGATGATTAATGTGACCTACATTTTCCAGATGAGTGACCAGGCCCCAAGACCATAAACTGAGAACTGACTTAAGTCAAATTTTAAAACCAGTATAACTTTTTAAATAATTTTGAAAATGATACAAAATTTACAACAAATATTTGAATCAATGTGTTATAAAGAATTGCAAACTTTTAAGCAAATACATCAAGCAGAACTCAAGAAATAAAAAATCAAAATTTTGACTTAAGGTCAAGATCTAGTAAATAACTTGAGACTAATTTTTTGGTGCTAGATCCATTATGACGTCATAATCAATTTCAACTTTTGTTTTCCCGTACTTTACGGCTTTAGTAGAATTATGTAGAAAATAAGGTATTTTCATGACATTCAATTTAAAATCATATGAAAAGTAAACCGGATACCTATATCAAATTTGATATAGATTTAAAGAAGAGGCCATGAACATACTAATTACCGTTTTCTGAGAGACTGTAGGCAATCTGGATACATTTCCTTTAAAGATTACGAAAAAAACCTCCCATATTCATGATTGGTTTTCTTTATTTTTCATTGAAAATGACAGTTTAAAATACAGTTTTTCATCTGGTTTACCTACAAATTATGCCCCGAAACACCTTATTTGACCAAGCTATAGTTATAAAGCATCAATAAAGGAATTTATTTCTCAAGTTTGATAAATCTATAGGCACCTTTCATTCACTAGATCTTGACTTTAAGTCTGTTCTCAGTTTATGGTCTCCAGGCCAGGTTAAAGTTTTTGGAGCAGACCCATTTCCAAGGAACTATAAGACCTACCAAAACCAAACTTGCACGGATGATGCATCTAGGGATGAACACTACCAGACTTGCTTCGGATGCTGGATTTGACCTACAATTTCAAGATGAGTAACCAGGTTAATGTTTTGGAGCAGGTCCATTCCTAAGGAACTCTAAGCCCTACTTGGACCAAACTTGCTTGGATGTTGCATATAAGTATGGACACTACAAGACTTGCTTCGGATGCTGGATCTGACCTACATTTTCCAGATGAGTCACCAGGTTAAAGTTTTTGGAGCATGTCCATTTCCATGGAACTATAAGCCCTACCCAAACCACACTTGCACGGATGATGCATCTAGGGATGGACACTACCAGACTTACTTCGGATGCTGGATCTGACCTACATTTTCCAGATGAGTGATGAGTTATTACGTATTAAATACTGACCATTGTGTGTAGTTATATATAGTAAGATTTTTTGTCACACTGGGTGAAAAGTCCAGTTTCCGCAAAACTGAAACTATATGGAAACCTTGCTGAAACTTGGCGTTGAAGTTTCCTGTATGGTTTCCGCAATGCGAAAACTATATAATAGTTTCAGCAAGTTTCTGTAGGGTTTCCGTATGCTGAAACTATTAGGTTTGTTTCCAAAGAGTTTCCGCAAAACGGAAACCAATGTAAAATTTAATGAAATGTCAATTTAACGATACTTTTTAGTTTCAGTAGGTTTCAGTTTCCGGAAACTATTGATTTCGATTCCATATGGTTTCCGCATGTTGAAACCGAACTGAAACTTTTTCTTTTCTTTTTTTTTAAATGGTTAAAAAATCAACTCAAATGATTTTTTTACTATTGATTTCGATTCCATATCGTTTCCGCATGCTGAAACCGAACTGAAACTTTTTCTATTATTTTTTTTTCAAAAGGGTAGAAAAATCAACTCATATTATCTTTACTATTGATTTTGATTCTGTATGGTTTTCGCATGCTGAAACCGAACTGAAACTGTTTTTATTATATTTTTTTTTTCAAAAGGGTAGAAAAATCAACTCATATCATATATTTATTTACTTCTACATTTTAAAAAAAAATGGTTTATTTTTAAATATCTACTAGTTCATATTCAGATTTTGAGATGTGCTCTGTGTAAACTTACACATACCGATATTGATATCAATGATAAGCACTTTATACAAGATACTTGCTTCATATTAATTTATTTCATATTGTGCTGGAATTAAAAAAATATCATTTTTAAACAAAATCGATTCCTCTCACCAGGATTTTCTACATTACCCAACTCGAGACTCCCCATCGGGAATTAATTCTTTTCATAACATACATTATTTTCACAAAATATTACTTCCGTATGAGAACAAATCAAGGGTTATATATGGAGGTTCTAAAGAAAATTAGTGTGTCTTCATGGTGCATGAAATACAGATAATTACGAGAGCGAACGTTTACATTATCTGAGATAGCAAGTTTTGCATTTTTTTCCTTATACATGTATCTATATTCCTGAATGGAAAATTATCATTTCAATAATTCAATTTGTTAACAACAAATACTGACTAGGAAGCCTTTTTTACTATTCAGTGTTCGACATAAGATATATAGTGCAATAGTTACTAGTTGTTTTTATAATTACATTGATCATGTTGATTTAATATCTACATATATGTATTTTTATCTCCGTTCTCATGAGTACATTTTATTCGTTTAACAGCCGTTAATCTTATTCGAAAGCCGCGGGTAAATATTGCAAGAAAACATGTCCTTAACATTTGATGCCATGGTTCTTAAGATCTGCATCATATTATGTCAATCTAATTAAAATTAAATCGTCTCATTTGTTACCCAAATGCTTATTCGCACGAAGAAGACTTATTAATGTAAAAAGTCTGCTTTTGTGAAACAATACCCTGGGAGCGAATGGAAAATCTCATTTTAATTAGATTGCATATTATGTGTAGGCTTTTTAATTAATCAATTAATCAATCAATTAATTAATTTATTTATTTATTTATTTATTTATTTATTTATATAATTTATTAATTTATTTATTTATTTATTTATTTATTTATTTATTTATTTTCAAATGTCTTAATTAATGCAATATTACTGAAAACGCGGTACCTATACTTTTTAGTAATATGTTCAATTATATTCGTATTGAGATGTATAATGTGCTAAATTTGTGATTTAGAAAACACTCACTTTTTTTTTTAATAAAAGTAGTATGTAAGTTGATCAAATTTTCAATCCTTTTCTTTGAACCCCACTCGCGGGCACCTGTCCTCACGTGCCACAGGTGGGGAGACACGTGTCGTGAAGACACCTGCTACCTTGTTGGTGTATTTTTTGTATATTCTATGTGGATTGAGAGGTTTTTCTACCTTAGAGGAACAATGGGCTGTGACCAGGCGTAATATATACATGCAGTACATGGTATACACAGTATAGTCACTAGTAATGACCCCAAGGTGTCTGAATTCAAATTTTAAAATTAAAAAAAAAAAAAAAAAAAAAAAACCACACACTCTCTATATATAAAACTTCACCTAAAATCAAACAAATAAGATTGTTTTATAAAATATTTTATATAAAATGTTTCATATAAGCTATTAAGTTTATTACGTGTTGGTGATTAAAAGAAAAGAAAAAAAAAAAAACCTCTCAGATGTTTATCTACTATAGATCAATCTAATAAATAATAAAACTAATCTACAGGTAAGGAGAATATTTGCTAGTTCAATAGACTATTTTGAAAAAAATCAGTATTATTTTACAATTTCTCCACAAAGAAATCGGCAATCACAAAAAAATCGACAATTAATGGTATTCCTTGTTTGCCACCATTGTAAACTTCAAATATTGAAAATATTTAGAGATCGATGACACGCAACCTAATGAAAACAAAGTCTATGAATTTTATTTCATAACTTATTTCTGTAGGTTATTTCTAAGTACACAATAAAACAACGTTTTATTTCTAATGTAGAGTCCAAACCAGAAAAGTGTAAGGTTATTACAATAATAAGGAAAAGATAAAAAAAAAAAAAGAAAAGATAAATACATTTAGTAAACAAGAATACCTGTATACATGATATGTGTAAAGGACTATGACTACTATTACATGATATCATTTATAAATTTGCCCGCAAAATCAAGTTTCTGTATCTTCTGTATTGAGTAATAACCAATAATTTTTTGTTCATCATCTTATGCTGAGAAGTAGCGCTATTTACTATTAATTGAATGATTTTTTTTTCTATAATGATCATCTTTTTTACATGACCGTGTTATAAAAAAATGAATTTTGAATATCATTTACACTGTTGGAATTACACCTACATAATCGATCTTCTCGAGAAATATTGGTAAATCTGGCCACTTCAATTTCTAACCTGTGACAGGAAATTCTTAGTTAACATATAAACTTAATTGTACATGTAGATATTTTCTGAGATGGAAATTTTTATCATTTGATTAATAATTCTTATAACCCCAATTTTGCTTTTGAGTTTCACAAAGGTATAAAAAGCAATACCAGAGAGAGAGAGAGAGAGAGAGAGAGAGAGAGAGAGAGAGAGAGAGAGAGAGAGAGAGAGAGAGAGAGAGAGAGACATACAACACGTTCAAATATAGTTTGTAATTTTTTCTTCGTTTTATTTAAGTTACGAAGATCAAAATTAATCATTATATAATTCACTATATAACAATGATTATTAACTTACATGTACTTTGTTAATTTATCTATTCTATTTTATGACACAAATAAAATTGTATCCCATAGATTAAGATTTTTAAAAAACATATAAACATAAATTTGTAGACTTGTGATAAAGTTTTAACCAGCTAATTCGTATCGCTTACTAGAAGGGGGGGGGGGGGTAAAATCGCTCTTGTTTGTGGATAATATGCCATCAGCATAACTTTGTTGTCTTGTATACTTTTTTTTTACACAATAATCTAAGTACATGTGTATATGATTTTCAATCTATTTGTAAAAATCTGGACAGTCCATTTCAACAATTACATGATAATCATGATAATAAGGGACTTAAAATACGGTTTTATACCCCACTTCGATTCCATGATCAATTTTATTTAAGCATTTAAAACTGTTCATTCTGTTGTCATGAATGCAAGGACGTCTGCAATTAAAACGTAAAAAAATATTGCCAAAAGAGAAATGCAAAAACTAAGGTGAATTTTCCGAAGAAACTGACATTCAATCACTAGGTGGCGTATCGCGATAGAATGCTTCTCTCTCATTGGTTAGATTTTTAGTAGAAGAAAGAGGGACAAAATGGCGAAGAAAACACCAAGAACTTGCTCAAGAAAAATAACAGAGATGAGATCTTTTGACTCTACACAGAAGAAAGGCACCTCAAACGACAGATTAGATACAGGTAGTTATTTCTTACACTTCAGAGCACCTTTATTTTTGTTTTTATTGACCGCAATCGTAAGAATAAAGTTTGGTCAAAACGGCGCGTTCCAAAAATTTAAATTGACCATTCTGTACAGTTAAAATTATTATTTTGAAAAAGCGCCTTGCAAATCTTCTCAGCTTAGGTTGTGATACGTATAATTAATTGCTGTTAAAACGGCCGCATGCATTTTGTACCATTGTATTTATCTTGCATGTTTTCGTATGATTATTAGAATATGTTTTTTCTGCATCGTCCCGATCATGTTAAAAAAAAAAATACGTGTTGTAGTATTCCGGAATTTTAAATGTAGGTTGGTTTTAAAGGATAATATCGTTATGAACTTGTATCCGGTGTTTACTTTTTCGGAAAATCGAAAGATTTGCCCCCACGCTTATTTTTTTTTTCAGAAAAGGTGAGCTTTGTTGTTCATTATAACTGCTGGATGTGTTCATTGTTATTCGCAGGAGTAGTTTCTTGAATCCTACAATTATTTTTTGCTGAATTGTATTTATTATTGATGAAAGACTGTGCTGCACAGCCGAGGAAGGGGTTGAATATATTTTTATCATACATGCAGTCTAGAATCATAAATATTAGACATGTTAGAGGGCATCGTGTTGGGAGAATGCCATTGTGTATAGTATTGTATCACTGTGTAATGCCAATTTGTACCCGTGGTATAGTCATGAAAGTAAAATTCCTAAGAACTTGCAAATTTAGGGATAGTGAGATTGATTTTGGGAAAGTGACTTGATAATTTTCAGAATGCCTCACATTATTCAAGTTGAAGTATTTTATTAAGTTTCATACCAAACATTATGATTTTGAAACATTGTCGTACGTGAACAAAGTAGTTACACACAAAGATACATAAACATCTTTTCTTACAAGGCATAATTATGATTAATTAAAGGTAAAATGTTAAAAAAAATATTTATTTTAAATTAAGAGATCAATTGTAATTTCATGCTGACACATGTGCATGTTTTGATCTATATGAAACAATTAACACTATTTTAGCAACCTAAAACTTGATTTACCGGTAGTGTGCATGGTGTAATTGTTCATTAGAAATACCATGTTTTTATTGTACCTTGTGTATTAAATGTGGTGCAGTTTCTAAATACATCAGAAATCACAACCATAAAAATGATTCTCTTGATCAGATATGAACAGAACAGTATTTGCCTGAAGTGTGTATTATGATCTAGACTGGAGCTTGATGAAATGGGCAATTGGCCATTTTCAATTTCTAAAGTTACATGAATTGATTCATTATACAGTCATATACTTGTATTTATTTGTTACCCTTTAGAGAACTTTTTATTAATGTGGACACATCACCAACACAGTCTCATCCGAGGGACCAGTCTCTATGTATACATTGGATTCAGACCCGTGATGTAGGAATCAGCGCTTACTCCCCAACTCTAGGCGTGTCGCTCTAACCACTGGCAATGTGACCCATTATGAAAATTTGACATAATACTTTTATGATCTCTAAATTTTATTGACTTGATAAAATGACTTAAGGATACACCAAAGGCTTTTTTCAAGATTTTTGTCAATTTTGAGATTTTTGGCTAAGAAAACAATGCTAATCACTGCTTTATAATGCATGAAAAATTCTTGCTGATTATTAATGGTTTTCTAATTATTTAACAATAATCAAACATAAACACTAACACATGTGAACGTGCCGTTATTGAAGCTTCTGATTTGGTCTGTAACTGCCTGCTACTGAAAGGAGCAATAAATCACTGTGACCACTTGGGGAATTCTTCACTAGCCACACAGACGTTATCAGTAATTAAACTACAGGGACTCTAGATTTAGGGAAGGAGATCTAACAGGTCACTAATGACCATGAAATAGGAGGTGGAGCTTAGCTCTTGCCATTTTGCCGGGAAATCTTTCTGATTCAGAATTGAACCTATTTTACTTCATTAAAAGCACCTAAATAAAGAATAGAACCTCCCATTCTTGTGAATATGCATAGGAAATATGGATAAGTGACAGGTATCCAAAGCTGAATTTCCAAGGTGTAATATATTTCCAGCTTTGGCAGACTTTGTTGTGTAATGGGTTTTTGCCCTCTACTGTAAAGTAAGATCAGACAGTTGGTGGTATTATTTGAAAGGATTCAGCTCCCTTATTTATTGACCAATTTCTCTGAAAACTGGCCAGAATGCGTCTCAAATGTGTGTTCACAAAACCATATCTCAGATTTTTGATATCTTGCTCAGTTCCCGAATTATTGGGGGAAATGTAGAATTAGGCTAATAAATTGGTAACATTGAAAGGCAAATGGATGTAACTTTTGAATAAGAAGATTTATCAAAAATCTGAGATACAGTTTTAAAGTTCAATCTTTAATCTACATTGAGGCAAAATTTTGACTTTGAGAGGTGGAATACAAAAAAGTTGATTTATAAAATATAAATGCACTAATATTTACATTAAAATATTAATATTTTTTTAATAAGATAAAAATGAAAAATTAATTTAAGATCATTATATAGTGAATTTGATAAGCTTTCTAATGATATATACTTTTAATATGTTATCTTTGTTAATGAAAGAATTACAAGCAAATTAAATTTTGCCCTTTGGAAACCTTTGGTGTATCCTTAACACAAGTAAGACTTTTGTAATCTTTCTGTTTATAGCTGTTTACCATTTGCCATATTTCTATCACTAATTAAATCAGTTTTCAACAATGGCCACTGAAGAGTCCTAGTTCTGTCGTATTATACAAATGATCTTCCCTTGATGTAAAATAGAATATTAAATAAAATAAATTATCAAATGAATTATAATTTTGAATCGGAGAACATGGAGAAGGCCTACATATCTTAAACAAACATAATTTAGATGTACCAGGTAGTCTTGCTTTTATGGAAAATTATAACTTATTTAATTTTTCTCACTCTCAGATATAATTGCATTTCAAGGTCTTGTAAATTGAGGTTGTGATAGCCTGATAGGACTGCCACTTAGAATTAGACCAGTGTGTGACTGTGAAAATTTCCAATCATTTTTTTTCTTTGTCATGTGTCCATTAGAATTTTCACTGCATGTTAGTGCAAGGAAATGGACATGCAAGTGGTTTTTGGGACTTTTTTGAGCTCATGCTAAAAACAAAAAAGTGTACGGTACTGTACTAACTCGATCTATTTTAATTTCAGATATCCATGGAACAAATCATCTGAAAAATAAGAGAGGATGAAGAATACTTCTGTTAAAAAGTATGTTTTAGTAGTAAGAACTTATGTAACTCTATTTTGGGAAATTAAGGACTAAAGCACAAAGTTTATGTTTTTATTTTCTATTGTTTTCTTAATCTCACTGTATAATTTAAAGCTCTCTTTTTATCATAGTCAGTGTGTGTGTGTGTGTGTGTGTGTGTTGTGGGGGAGGGGGGGGGGTGTAAGCTGCTTTCCTCTACTTTTTAAGCTTTATATAATATCTTTATATGTTCGGCATTTCCATCAAATTAACGGATGTTAACATTTTCTTAGAAAGTCTCATTTTGCGAGCTACCTACTAAAATTCTATGATTTATTAGCTCACCTGAGCCG
Source organism: Saccostrea cuccullata (assembly GCF_032062105.1). Classification (NCBI taxonomy): domain Eukaryota; kingdom Metazoa; phylum Mollusca; class Bivalvia; order Ostreida; family Ostreidae; genus Saccostrea; species Saccostrea cuccullata. Next base: position 118,819 of record NW_026921285.1, read on the forward strand.
AAGGCTCAAGTGAGCTTTTCTGATCACATTTTGTCCGGCGTCCGTCTGTCCGTCTGTCTGTCTGTCTGTCTGTCTGTCTGTCTGTCCGTCTGTCTGTAAACTTTTCACATTTTCGACTTCTTCTCAAGAACCGCTGGGCCAATTTCAACCAAACTTGCCACAAAGTATCCTTGGGTGAAGGGCATTCAAGTTTGTTCAAATGAAGGGCCACGCCCTCATTCAAGGGGAGATAATTGGGAATTAATGAAAATTTGGTGGCATATTTTAAAAATCTTCTTCTCAAGAACCACTGTGCCAGGAAAGATGAAACTTATGGGGAAACATCCTCAGGTAGTTTAAATTCAAATTTGTTTAAATCATGACCCCCGGGGGTAGGGTGGGGCCAAAATGGCCGACCAAAGTTTTACGTAGAAATATATAGGAAAATTCTTTAAACATCTTCTTCTCAAGAATGACAAAGCCATAATTCATCATATTTATATGGAAGCATGCTCAGGTAGTGTAGATTCAAATTTGTTCAAATCATGACCCCCCAGGGGTAGGGCGGGGCCAAAATGGCCGACCAAAGTTTTACATAGAAATATAAAGAAAATTCTTTAAACATCTTCTTCTCAAGAATGACAAAGCCATAATTCATCATATTAATATGGAAGCATGTTCAGGTAGTGTAGATTCAAGTTTGTTCAAATCATGACCCCCAGGAGTAAGGCGGGGCCAAAATGGCCGACCAAAGTTTTACATAGAAATATATAGGAAAATTCTTTAAACATCTTCTTCTCAAGAATGACAAAGCCATAATTCATCATATTTATATGGAAGAATGCTCAGGTAGTGTAGATTCAAGTTTGTTCAAATCATGACCCCCCGGGGTAGGGCGGGGCCAAAATGGCCGACCAAAGTTTTACATAGAAATATATAGGAAAATTCTTTAAAAATCTTCTTCTCAAGAATGACAAAGTCATAATTCATCATATTTATATGGGAGCATGCTCAGGTAGTGTAGATTCAAGTTTGTTCAAATCATGACCCTCGGGGATAGGGCGGGGCCAAAATGGCCGACCAAAGTATTACATAGAAATATATAGAAAATTCTTTAAACATCTTCTTCTCAAGAATGACAAAGCTATAATTCATCATATTTATATGGAAGCATGCTCAGGTAGTGTAGATTCAAGTTTGTTCAAATCATGACCCCCGGGGGTAGGGCGGGGCCAAAATGGCCGACTAAAGTTTTTAAAGATATATATAGGAAAATTCTTTAAAAATCATTTTCTATTAAATAGCAAATCCATGATTGGTCATGGGACTACTTTTGGATTTAAACTTTACAATAAAAAGTCATTTTCTACTTTTTTCCTACCCTTAGTGCTCAGGTGAGCGGTGTGGCCCATGGGCCTCTTGTTTAAAATAAGTATTTATACACAGGCCTATTTTTAGGTCACCTTGGTAAACTCAGGTGACCTATTACTTTCTGTTTTTGTCTGTCGTGTGTTAACATTTGAACATTTTCAGCTTCTTCCTTGCAACCGCTCAACCAATTTCAACCAATTTTGGTGCAAAGCATCTACGGGTGAAGGGGAACAAAATTTGTAAATGTTATGATCCCCCCTTATTTTGTACTCCTGGACATCAAGCAATCAAACTGTTGCCATGATTGTAATGAGCACTCAGTCATCTACCATAATTATGAAATTTATGGCCCCAAGGTCAGGGGTTCTAGTACTAGGGTTGGTCAATATAGCTCTTTGGAATTAATCAACCATTTATGATGAAATAAAACTTAAGATAACATTTAGAAAATTTTGAAATGTGTGGCCCCAGGGTTAGTGGTTCCTGTGGGGTGGGGTACACAAATGGTGGTTTTAAAATGGAATTGCATTTTATCTTTATTACTCTGATCCACCTTTGGGTATTGAGTAATCAAAGTAAGCATGCTAAGTGTATAATTATGATAAACAATGGTGCGTATTTCAAAATTTGGAATTTCATGGCTTTTGTTTAAAACACGAACCAAATTCAATGGAGTGAAAGTTGTTACATAATACCTATTAGGTCTATGGGCCTCTAGTTGTTATTCAAATAAAAAAATATTTTGATGAACAAGTAGAATGAAAGAAAATTCCTTAATTTATTCTGAAAATCAGGAAAAAATCTATACATACATATTCAGGTAAATTTAAATAAATTCAAGTTTGTTTATTTCATTATCCCTAGTCAAGTGTTTAAAAGAGGCAACTTTAAGGACAGACGAGACGTTCCTTAATAATAGATAAATTTTTCTAGGAGTTTGTCATTGAAGTATTGCTACTCAAACATGTTTACTCACAAAAATTGAGGTACCTTACCAGGCATTTCTGCAGGATACCAGGGTTAGTTTTTCTTATATAATCCTTTGGGGAAGACAAATAATTTTCCAGTTTCAAATGTTTAAGGGTTTGGATTTTTTAAAAACGTTTAGAAACTGGTTTAGAAATAAGAATGTTATTAGAATTTTGAATATTTTTCATACATTACGAAGATATACAAAACAGATTTTGAGGAACTTCTCCTCTGACCTTAATAAACTAATGATATTTTACACATGATAAATTTTTAGATTTCATTTTAAATCATTCTGATAAAAAAAATGCTTAAAATGTGAATTAATCAAACAAAGACTTGTACTAGAACAGCATTAGGGACTTTGTCAATCCAATTAATATTAAATGTTAGATACTGCCTAAATCTAACAACATCCTGTAGAGTGTCATGTCAGAGGTCAAATTCTATTAACCAATCAAATAGTCAACTGCAAAATTATTGTTTTTCTTATATTGGAAGTATAAGTCTAGAGTTGTTCCGTATTTGACATCTGACGTGACCTTCTATGGGATGTTGTTAGATGTTGTGTAGCGAGTATGTGAGAGGATCTAACATGTTGTTTTATTTAGATTGGGATTTTGTTAAACTATATTTATATATATTTTCAATAGGTTGAAGTCACTGATGAGCAGATCAATCCAACTTGAACATGATATCATTTCTCCAATGATGAAAATAAGTCTCTCTGTACTCAAGTATTGATATTTTTAAAGTCGACTGAAACTGGAACAGGTCATACATGCAGACTACAGTGATGTGTTGCACAGTTCCAAAAACATGCAGCCACCACTAGCATAAGCATGATAAGTGTAAGTGGGTCATCAAAAAATGAGAACCACTCAAGGACTTTTCTGTCGGTTGATGATGGACTACAAACTGAATTTTTAACAAAGGAATCCACCTTGGTGCTTATTGGCTACTTATGATGTGAACTTGTGCATTTATTATACCAAGTAATTTTACATTTCCTTGATAATACTAGACTTGCATAAACCTAATTCAGGTTTAGTTGATTGATTGCAGTAATGCAGTTCTAAGTTCCTGTCGCAAGAATATATCTCTGATGTATGAGACATCATTAATTGCAGACATTTTCTCTGTCCTCCTGTCGTGACTTGAGGGCTCGGACTTAGCTGTAAAAATGTTTATGATGCAAGAGAAAATAAATGTTCAACCAGATGTAAGTAAATGTTGATAATAACATTAAATATTCTTTGATAACTAGTGTTAGTGTGTTGTTGTTTTTTCCAATATGAGAATTCAGGGGGAAAATGAATTTTGGTTGAAAACGAGTGCTAAATTGTGTAGTCAATACTACAGTTTCCATTGCGGAAACCTATAGTATACCCTATGTATATCAATATTGTAAACGCATACTGAAACCTTGCGTATACCTCAAGTTTCAGCAAGTTTCTGTTGCGGAAACCATTGGTAAACCATATGTATTTCAACCGTATACGCATACTGAAACCTTGCGTATACCTCAAGTTTCAGCATGTTTCAGTTGCGGAAACCTATGGTACACCATATGTATTTCAACAGTATACGCATGCTGAAACCTTGCGTATACCTCAAGTTTCAGTTGCGGAAACTATTTGGATTCGTGGACACCTTTGGTTTCCGCACTGCGGAAACTTGATGAAACTTGAAGTTTCCGCACTGAAACTTTGCAGAAACTATTAGTAACCCTAAGTTTCCGCAGAGTTTCAGTAGAGTTTCAGCCATGCGGAAACTGTATTTTTCATCCAGTGTCAGCAATTTCAACAAACACACAAATTTGTCAGTGATTTAAGGAGTAAATTGATAAAAGAATATAAAATAATAATTTTTTCCCCACTTTCGCCCTCTTTGTGGTTGATATATCATTATTTATAGAATATTGAGTCAAATATGAACGCCATACCATATGTCATTCAAAATTTATTACCGAAGATTATTTTTTTTATCACAAATTCTGTCAAATATAAAGGTAAAGTCAAGGGGTCCAACTTTATATCATTTTCGGAAAAATTTCGTCACAGATAATGTACCTGCTAAAAGTGAAAGCTATATCTCTTCTCTACCATAAGTGAGAAGGAAAAAATAACATTTTTGAAAAGTAGGTGAAACTTAAATGACAGGGTCGGGGATAAAAAATCATAGTATATTTGTGATGGTCTTGTCACAGGTAATATGATTTTGAAAGTCTCAAATCTTCTCCGCGAGAAGGTATGATCAAGATTATTAGTTTTTCAAAAAGTGGGTCAAATTTCAAGGTCAAGGACATGAGGAAAAAGTCATTTATGATTTAGAAAGGTCTTGTCACAGGTAATACACAATTCATGTACATACACAGTATGAAAAACTAATCTTCTAATTCTAAAAGTTCTTGCAAATTTATTGTAATGTTAACTTGATAGAAAAAAATAGGTCAAAATCCAAGCTCACGGGATAAAAAATTATAGTGCATTTAGAAAAGCCAAATAATAAGTAAAACACAAAATTATTTATATGAACGTCGTATCGCTTCTTTTTCATAAGATATGATCAAAGTTTTTTGTGACGGACAGAAAAATGGTATTTATTGTCCACTCGCTTTCGCAAATGTGTGAACCAAAAAAAATAAATTTTAGGTAAATTTCTCCAGAAAATCTGATTTTTTTTTCTAGGAAGAAAAATAAACAAACAGGATAAAAATGAAGAAAGTTCTGCAACAGATATAGACGCTAAAACCTTGACATTCTTTGACTTCGGGGGTCAGTGTGCGTACTACGCCTGTCACCAGATTTACCTGACCAGGAGAGCTTTCTATGTTGTGGTGGTGGACGCTTCTAAACGTCTTGACCAGAAGGTGGATAAGAAAGTGTGTGATCAAGATGGAAGCGTCTTCTCTGGATGGACATATGGAGGTACGTGTACATGAGTCAATGAAAAGTTAATATGATAAGAACTTGATGAAAGCAAGCGGTTTTCAGAAAAGGAGCATCTGAAAAGTGAAGAAAAAAAATTTCTTTCAATTTCCATTTTTTTTGGTTCTTTGCGTCATGGGAGCTAATATTTCAATCAGGCGTTGTCTAATGTCTGTGTTAATTTTCCACATTTTCAAATTCTCAAAACACACTACAGTGTATATATATATGACAAAGTTGAATTTTCTCAAATATATGTAAAATTAAAATGACAAAGTCACAAGTTCAAGATTGTTGGTACTCAAAAAATCATCTTGTCACAAAATATACAAGGAATATGAAAGCCCTTGTTCGAGCTGCTCAAAAGTTATGGCTAATATTAAAGTCTGTTTTAAACATTTTTTTTCTTTTTAAACAACTCTTAAAGTTATGGGTAAAATTAAAGCTTGGTATTTTCGTGTAAAAGGGGTCAAAATTCAAAGTCAAAAGGTCAAATTCCGTAACTTAAAGAAGGTTTTGTTACAAGGAATACCCCTGTGATATATGAAACACATTTAGTGAAGTTTTTGCAGAAGAGCAAACAAATAGACAGACAGACGGACTGGCAGACCAAAAAAATCAATATCCCGAATCTTTGATCACTATTTGATTATCTGACCAACATTAATGAGCCTTGCATAACATTTGGAGGTTTTTTTTAATGCAAGTTGCAGACAACAGAGTCGATCCAAGTTACTTTACAGCGAAGGTGAACTTCAACTAGCGCGGTTTATCTCCCTTTGATTAACGTCAAAAAGACCCAGTCGCTACGTTCAGTACTTGGTGGCCGATCATGTCTTATGCAGCGGAAATTTCAGAAATATCATTGGCTTGACTAAAAATTTGCAGAAATGTAAGATTTTCAAACAAGTAAATGTTTGTCTTTTAATATTCTGTTGCATATTTGCAAGATTTTAGCATGTTTAATCCGTTTTATATTTTATTCTACACTTCAAGATAAAGAAAGAGAGAAAAAAGAGAGCAGAACTTCTGTACTCAAGTATTATATAAATATAGACGCTGTTAAATAGCATTTACTGTTGGATAAATTTCTAATACAAAAATATGATTTGTTAATTTTCCAATTTGAAATGTTAAGCCACGATCAGATTATGAGCACTATCGATTATATATAATGAATTTTATCCTGCAACTACCCCTTGCATTGACCTAATAAAGGTAACCTAATAAACCAAAGCTTTATCCGGTCACTGCCCTAATAAAGCCTCGTGCATGTATTCCGACGTTCTAAAAGCATTGTGACGTCATGTATTTTGCAATGTTTACGCCATGGCGTCATAGTTTCAACTGCAGGGATGTGCCTAAATCTGTCGGAAATAGCTTGTTTTGGACGTTGAAATGTAAGATTTTGTTGCAGGATAAACAAAATACATGATAACTGTCTTGAAATATAAGCGATATTTGGGCTCGGGTCGAAAACGTAAGAGGGCTTGGCAAGCCTCGCCCTCTATCACGTTTTCTTACCCTCGCCCATATATATATATATATATATATATATATATATATATATATATATATAGATATATATATATATATGTTATATATAATTATATATATTATTATATTATATCGGTAGAACGCACATATAAGAAAAGCTGGACCTCGGTGTGTGAAAGTGAAATTAACCCGGCAAATAAATGATTACATTTATTTACGGAAAATGAAATGATTCTATAGCTTCCTCGCTTTCTACTTGTCTCAATTATTCCTTACTCTTTCTTTGGCTTTCCCGATCTCATTGACTCTTTCTGATCCCTATTTTTTTAAAAATTAAAGTTGTTACGTTTACAAATTACCGGTAGTGCCATTTGCACACTTTACTTTTTTTAATTTCTACACTTAAAACTCTAAATTTTACAGATTAAAGTGTAAATTTTACGTAAATTTTACACATTAATCTGTAAATTTTACACTATAAAGTGTAATTTTTTTTACTTTAAAGTGTAAATTTTACACATTAATCTGTAAATTATACACTTTAAAGTGTAAATTTTACACTTTAATCTGTAAAATTTACACTTTAATCTGTAAAATTTACACTTTAAAGTGTTAAATTTACACATTAATCTGTAAATTTTACACATTAATCTGTAAATTTTACACTTTATTTTGAACAACCTGAACAGTAATCGGTTATAACCAAACGGTCGATTCGTGATGTTTACCTATGACACCTGAAAAAAAGTATTAAACTGATATTTTCACAATTGCTTGCATATTGTTTTTTACATGTAAATGTTTATTATTAGAATGGACGATTCCCTCGTGAGTCTCGTAATTTTCATCAGCATTTAAGAAAGCAGGGATCTGCTTTTGTTTCATTATATCTACATGTGTTTCTTTAGTTTTACTATAGTGTAACGAACAGTAAAAAAATATATCTCAAAGATTTTTTCAGCATCTGCACTTCAGATTGATATTACAAAATTATGGTTCTATGGTCAAGATGAAATGATATATAATATTAAAATTACAGTCATTTTTAACGTAGCATTAAAAAAACGTCATTGAATCAAAGGATATAAATTTCTTTGCTGTTCCAAAATTAATATAAACATACATTAGTAGTTTATATACACATGTACTTAAAATACTTATTAATTTATTAATTTGTTATTTTAAATTTACAGAATTTCAATATTTCAATAATTGAACTGCAGAGCACATTAAACGACTTTGCGTATGATGATATTAATGTCACATTCATCGAAGACACAGGTGCTTGAGGACAGGACCCCCCCCCCCCCCTATAGACCCCTGGGCTTTTTGGTCTTTTCTTATGAATAATCTTTCTTTGATTATCTTAATTGATTGCCACCAAGACAAAAGGTCCTTATGGCATTTTTTCTAGAACAGAGAAATAACGTCATAAAGATATGACGTTGCAGACGGTGAGCGTCGTCGCAGATTTTTTTATACTCGTGTTTTACGCTTTGACACGTCTATATTTTCGTGCTTCGACTTGACTACTGTACATGTATATAATACTGATTTATTTTTTTTTTCTAAAATACTTAATTCTGAATTTTTATGTAGGATCCTCTAGTGCACTGGTATTTATTTAAATGTAGACCTTTTAGAATTTGAAACCCGTTTCGCTCATCTAGCTAGATATCGCTATATATATATATATATATATATATATATATATATATATATATATATATAGGTATATGTATCTGATCCTAGGTAATGTTTCCAATACATGCATGTACGTATCGGCAATTACTTATAGACAAAGTAATTTTCTAAATAATTAAATATGGGTGAACAAAAACAAATTTTGATTTACTGGTTTAGACAAAACTGAAATAATGGGTATGACATGGGTATTTTATCAAGATATCGGAAAGGAAATCGTTTCCCTGTATGAGATCCGCTCCAGCATTCTCAGCATTTACATCAATCATGTAAACATTGAATCATCGGTGCATGATCTTCCATAATTTGGTTGTAAAATGCTTTAATGCGGATAGAATTTGAAACCTAAACACATTTCTTCCAACAGAGAAGAAAGGTATCCGTATAGGTTTCCCGAATCTACCAAAATAATGGACCACAGGAGTCTGAAGTTTTTATCGTATATATATAAAAAAATCCGGAAAAAATTTTCCTACCCTTCACTTAAAAAACCCAGGATGGCAACGAGTTTTGAGGGGACCCACCTAAACAAATACATCTGGGTTTGCTCAGAATAATTTCGCGACTAATTCAGTATCCGGAGTGTTTGTACTGTTATTCAAGTTAAAAAATCCAATCTGCCTGAAAGTACGGGCCGTCCATGGCCTTTTTTCCACCTTGGCAGCTCATCCTGGACTCCATGCCACTTAACCGGAAGTGACTCCCGCAGAGAATAATTGACGTCAAATTTCTTGTTTTCAAACATGATTAAATAAATAATTGTACAACAAAATTTGATTCAGTTATTTTGTTTCTATTTAAGAGAACTTTAAAAAGTTATCAATTTTTTTTAAACAAAAGTGACGATATGCACCACGGGCAGATAATTCTGTTTTTACAAGGCGCCAAATTTAAATCAGTCAAGAAGATGTCAAAACAACTGGACTTAGCGACATGGTAGGGAATTATTGTGTTTGAAAAGTACGTATTTTTTAATTGATCACAAATGGTATATAATATTGTACTTGAAGTTTCCTCCATGAATGATGGAAATACTTTTATGATCAAGAAATTACCGGTAATATATATATATATATATATATATATATATATATATATATATATATATATATATATATATATATATATATATATATATATATATGCAATTTATGTAAATAAATTATTTTATGACAACGAATTTCCATGATTTACATTTCTCACCCTTGGTGAGCCTCATATTTTGTTTAATCAGTAACCCGTATGTAGCCTCTCAACTTTCCTTGGATCTGATTGGCTAAGAGATAGCGTCCTTTTTGTTCTAGACTTAGCCTGGAGGAAAACAAAGATTTTTTGGGATCATTTTAACCAGTTTTTTTATTTACCCTCCCTCCTCCCCTGAACCACTTTAGAGTGTGGTAAATTGACCCCACCTTTGCCAATTTTATAAGATCTTTTTATTTACATGTTAAATTCTGGATTTTGTTTTGTATGAAGAAAACTGTATATACATGTTTTACAATTGTTTTCGGCAAACAGTAGTTAATATAGAGTTTGTGTTCTGTTATTATTATACATGTATGTAAGAAATATTTTATAGGTGTAAAGAACAACTGTCCATTTTGTTGGTAACCTTTGATGCTTATATTAACTACAATTTTGTTTATTGATCAAAACCTTTTTTTGATCGATAAAATTCAACTTCAATATACATTTGTCTTTTTTCCTTTTTCATGGCATTTTGGGAAAAGAGGAGGCATAAATATATATAATATATATATATATATATATATATATATATATATATATATATATATATATATATATATATATATATATATATATACATATATATTTATTAATTTTCACACATTCAAACATGAGCCAGGATTTTACTTATTTATTTTAATTCTAGTCTATATATAGTTCTTGAATATTCCTAGCAGTTTATGTGAACTTAAAGGGGATTGCATATTAAAAAGCTTTTCATATATTAAATTAGAAATTAAGCTACATCCAATAATTTATTTAAATAAAATTCCAGCAGGGGAATCACAGCTATAGGATATGTCTGTGTTCATTAAATTATTTCCATGCATTTCCACTGTCACAAGTTATTACTGTCAATTGCAGCTTAACTTGAATTAATCATCATGTTGATTATCATACATTGATGTATCAAATTAAAAGCTCTCTTTAATTTACAAATTAAAAATTGCTCTGTATCAATTCAAAACAAATATTTGCCACACACTTCCAATGTTCAGATCTAAAGGGGGAGGATTAAGAAGTTCAGACCCCAGTCCCATAGAATTTAAAAAGTCATTACATGTACACGACTAAAATTTGACCTTGGACCTCCCATCCTCCACACAATGCAGACAGTCATGTTCAAAAAGTTGGTAGGAAGAACTTATACGAGGGTTGTTCGAAAAGTTCGTGGACGATGTCCATCTTCGTTATATTACTCACTGAAAATTTAAAGCAAGAACATTATAATATGTAAAATTATTTGTTTTGGTGATGTTTGAAGTTTCGTTTCATTTTATTTAACACAAATAAATTTACTTCATTTTAAAATTAACATGTTTTGTACCCGTGGAGCACACAAAACAGCAATGTAACGTCAACACAAAATGTCCAGAATTTATAATAGTTACTACACCTATACATTTCACTCAGAATATTCTAATGCCAATTCATTAAATTCTTTTTCTAATACTTGACATTTATTTTTAAAGTATTAATCTCATTGTATAATTTCCTTTGTTAAGGTTTTAATTTCTTTTAGTACTTAATTCTGCTTTCACAGGTTAAGCAACTCTGAAGCGCCTTTGTCTTTCATTTTCGTTTCAAATTTTTAAAATTTTGTTCAGATGTTTACAGTGAAACCGTTTTTTCACAGGTCATCCTCATCCAATACGTAGTCCCTCTCACTCAAATATTGCCTGTACTATTTGCACACACATGCACAACTCGCTTGTGACATATTTACTTGATTCCTTCAACATTTTTAGAGTTTATTCAGGATTTTTCCTGAGAAAAACACAAAATTGCTTCGGTATCTGCTGCTCCGTGACGTTCTAAAACGTCATCGTTTTTGTCGTTTTCAATAAGGACTACTTATCTTTTCAAGTTGATTTCTTTTCAACAAAGAAAAATATAAAACCATAATTTGGCACAGGTATCGATGTAACAATTCTTAATTTGAATTTCTAGGTAGTTTTTCGTTTTTCCTCCATTTTACAGAGAATATGAATATAGACATTATTTCATGTATTGTTGTTACTGACTAAATTTTGACCTGCTCCGCGATCCGATTTTTGCATTTTTAAAATCTTGATAAGTTTTTAATCAATCGTAATATTTTGTCAAAATTAATACGTATCATTTGGATTTATTGTTAAAATATTTCTACCAAATTTGGATAACATAAGACGTCAAATAAAAAAGATATGACAGTTGTCCACGAACTTTTCGAACAACCCTCGTATAAATGAAACATAATTAAAAAGTGAAGGAAGGCTGTCTCCCTTCCTCACAGTTCAGGAAGGACTTCCTTCTCTCACTATGGATGTAAAAAAAACTGAGGGTTAGATTTATTGGGAAACTAGTTTGCCCCCCCCCCCAAGTCCCCATGGGAAAAAATCATGGAACTACACCCTCCTCCTCAGTATGACACAGAGGAAAAAAAAATAACAGAACAAAAGTCTATACCATGATGTTTACTTTTGGATGGGGGTTACAGAGCCTGTAATAATTAGCATCATGAAAACTCACTTCACATTTTCATTCTTTTTTTTTATTAGCATCATGTTATGTAAACTCACATCTTCATCTTTCTATTAGTAGCAACAAGTTCATAAACTTATCATTTTTTGTCTATATGAGCAGCATGTACATTCTAAAAATTAACATTAATTTTTCTTTTTATTATAAATATCATATCCTGGTACTAAAACAAAAAAAAATATTTTTCTTAACTCACTTTAACATTTTTATTTCTCTTTTAGCATCATGTAAAAAAATTAGAATCATAGACTAAATTCACTTAACATTTCTATTTCTCTTATAGCATCATGTACAAAGTAATTTCACATCTTGATCACTCTATTAGTAGCTTCGTCCTTAAACTAACATTTTTTTGTCTATACATGTATGAGCAGCATATTCTAAAAATTAACATTAAAATTCTTTTTACGATAAATATCATATACTGGTACTAAAACATAACATTTTCATTTCTCTATTTGTACCATAGACTACACTCACTCTACATTGCTATCATTAAATAAACAAAATATCCTTGGGTAAAGAGGATTCAATTTTGTTCAAATGAAGGGCCTCACCTTCTTCCAGGGTGATAAAATCACAGATAAGGTCATCTTTAAAAAATGCTTGCTTGCCCTATCCCGACTCAGGGTAAATTATTGATTTAGTAGGTAGATGGGAATTTTTTTTTAAATATAAATTTCATAAGATAAGAGGAATAAAAGAAAAAATGATTTGTGTCCTGGAATGTAGAAAAAGGTTTTGAGTCTGACCTGGTTTAGTCAGTCGGTCGGGAGAGGGCAACCAAACATTTTTTTAACTGTCATTCTCTGACTTGTTACCCCTATTCTGTTTTTTGGGCTCACATACTCTCTCACCAAGGGCAGTGATTTTGCTGCGTAAGGCCTGCCTTTTCTTTCTGGGTACCATTGATTTAAAATATTTTAATGCATCTACAAATGCAATTCTAAAGAAATGCTCTGTTAAATCTTTAAATATTTCCATCACCAAAACAAGGAATATTTCATCCTCTAAATCTTGATCTTCAAAATCCCCAAACAATTTGACCCACTGCTGAAGAATATCTTCATCTGAATCAACAACATTTCTACAGTATAAAAATATGTCTTCACCATGCAGATCGAAATTTTGCATTAGATAAATTTCACTGAATTAAAGTGTTTAAAGCCATAAAAAATTCAAACATTTCATTACAAACAATTGTTAAGCCTTTTTAGACTCCCTGTTTGTGTAATATCTCAACCATACTTTGATCACAACATGAAGCTTCATCTTTTATTCGGAAAAACTGCAACATACGTTGTTTCTTGAAATTCAGCTTACGAGCAATCTTGCTTTTCTTGGTGGTTTTGCCAATATTCCTTTCTACTGAACATTTCACTTTATTGGTAACTTTATGCAGACACACTCCTGCAATATATCTGATTTTGGCTTCACCAGCTGGAGTATGGGTTGCTGCATGAACTTCTTCCGATACATTTTGTTTATGTGTATCAATCACCTCATTTGCTTTCTGTTCGATCAGCTTGTCCATTAGCCAAAATACTAGTTTAGAAGAGAGTTTATTCTGTAATGCTGAAATGTCTTTAGTCCTAAAAAGTTGTTCACAGGCACGCATGTGGGAATCACTGGTAATAAACTTGTTTAACTCTCGGTACGCAGAGTTCAAGTTCGGGGTTGTGCTCACATTTAAAGGCTTTTTTGTGATATTACTGATTTTGAAATATAAATATTGAGTATGTTGTTTCAATTCATTTGATAGCATAAGTTCTGGGTTCAGAAAAGTTATAAAGTTGAGGCCTTCATTTTCCTTAAAAAAGTCATCCAAGGTCCATGGAATTGTAAGCTGAGGAAAGTCCTGCAATTCGTCCTCATTTTCTTTTTCTGTCTCCGATCCTGAGTCAGAGCTTCCTGAATGTCCAGGACTAAGGCTGCTACAATAAAATGTTACATCTACCGGCGGTACGTATTTTCTGCAGCAGGATAAGTCCTCCAAAGGTTCAATGAATGTATCCTTGCTATAAAAGTCATACACACATTGACGTTGCTTCAACAAAGCTGCATGTAAATTGAAATTTTCTACTCGTAACCCATCGATGTTAGTACATCTTCCTATGGCCACACCAAGTTGTCCTGGAGCGAAAAAAAGAATGACAGTCCATGTCTACATATTGTAATGTTTGTCCTTGGGCTCTATGCACTGTTACAACGCACTTTGAAAAATTACGCACTTTGAAAATTTTTTTCAAAGTGCGTTAAATTTTGGAACCAAGTCAACGCACTTTTCTTTTCAAAGTGCGTTAATATGGACCATATTAATGCACTTTGAAAAACTATGTATGGATTTGTCAATATCCCTGCAAATCTTAGGTATGATAAATAATTGAACCTGTGTGATAATTCTTCTGTGAAGAGGTCACTTCAGGATGTGAAAGTGAGTGATTTAGATTTTTCCATACCTTGAAAATTCTTTCTCGCTTAAATGCTTTACTGTACTTAATTTTTTTCAAGTTTGCATGCATTTTATGTAAACTTAAATTTATTGAAAGTTTTCAACGTCATACCAGTTATGTAAACACATATATTTGAGTGTAGCATAGGCATCAGTACCGGAAAGGGGGATTACATGTAGGCATATGAATATTTTGCAAAGATATACATAATATATACATGTATGCATTAAAAATTGGGGCTTACCTGTGGGGTCAACTTTCAATTTGCTACCGACGGCTACGTACATTGTTTAAGAAAAAAAGAGTTTGGATGAGAGACCTTCCAATCGTCTTCTTGTTCTCAATGAGGTTAAATGTATAATGTAATAATTAAATTAAAAAAGTTTTTCGAAAGATATAATTATTACAATTTGATTTCCTCTATTGCTAAAATCTAAGTCTATAATTTTTATTTTCATACATATCTTTTTTTTTCAAAGTGCGTTAAATGTCTCCATGGTAAAAAAATGTTTATGTGCATTCTTAACGCACTTTGAAAAAATTTTTCAAAGTGCGTAATTTTTTCAAAGTGCGTTGCCACAATGCACTGTCAATGCATAAGCCAAAATAAGCGGATATTGGGTGCGTCTAGCAAGTATTTTTGGTTGTTCCTGTGAGTACACTTCAAAGTTATATAAAGGAACTTCAATTAATTTTCCATTGAAGTTGACCACTGGAGGGCAGTCTTTATTTAAGGTGTGCACTTTTCCTCTGGATCCATTATACAAACTCCCTACCAAATTCCTTGTCAACATTACTGGAGCTTCTTCCTTTAAGATGAGAGTATTAGATACATTTAGTTAATGTAAAAGATGCCTTGGACCTAAAGAAAATTGAAATAGCAAAATTACTCATCAGTGCTTGAAACTCAATGTACAATTAACTAGACAAGCAGGGCTGATGCTAGCGAGAGTTGTCAGACCTTCCAAACAGGTATCAGCCCGAAAAAGAAATAATTGTCTCTTATAAGTTCATTTAAATTGTAATGTGAATGGGGCCAGCTCATTCGACATTCAATCGTGGACCTATCGGCTGATGAATTCTAGCCGTTTGCTTGGTACACCTTGCAACCAGTAATATTAGTTGATTTGAGAGAGTTTTATCAAATATCTTAATTTTAATTTATAGAAAAATTTTACACATCTTGCCGAGCGTTTAATATACGTGCAAATCTGGTTTTCCGTGACAAAATTTGTGCGTCTCGGGCGGTTGGGTGCATGATTATTTCAAACACTATTACTCAAGCTTTTCAAAATAATGAAATAAACTCTCAAACTGAATTCACTTTATAAAATGATACAGCACATATTAAAATATATTTTGTACAATCACTGTGTCTATTTCTTTTAATGCTTTAATTGTACTGTAGGAAGTTGAAATTAATATTAGTACACTTTTAATTCTAGAGTTACAAAATACGTACCGAAATCATTTTTGGCACATGCCAAATGGGGCAGTGTATTATGGCACAATTTTAAAAACTTCTTTAAAGAAAACCCACACACAACCAAAAAAAGTTGACATTCCTTTTATAGATTTATCTTGTTTTAATTCATGCCAAATCTCTGTCTCAACTTTCTCTTTAAAAAATCAATCATTTTCATTCTTTTTTAATTCATCAGAACAAATTCTACTAGTCCAATGGTTTTGTGCTGAGCTAATTTTAATATCCCAACTGAATGATAGCTAGTTTTCAGGCATCAGGCTAAGGGGTCATGAAACTGAGACACGCTAACTTTTGATCCAAGTCTCCAAGCCCATGGCCCACATCGCTCCGCTGAGTAACTTAAGCCAGGCTGTTCATAACCAGATTCCTTTGTGATACATATTGTGACCCCCTTCCCCAAGGTTCATGATTTGGACAATTTAGAATCTATACTACTCCCGGATGCTTCTATATAAATTTCAGCTTTTTGGCCCAGTGGTTCTAGAGAGGATTTTTGAATGACTCCACACTATTTTGTCTTTTTTTATTATCTCCCCTTGGAAGGGGGCTTGGCCCTTCAATTTAAGAATTTAAACTACCCTTCACCAAAGGATGTTATGTACAAAGTTTTGTTAAAATTGGCCCAGTGATGTTTGAGAACTTAAAACTGTGAAAAGTTTACAGACGGGTGGATAGACGGATGGATGGACAATGGGTGATCAGAAAAGCTCAGGTGAGCTAAAAATGAACTTATCTCAATTTTATGGCCCCAAGCCAGACTTTTCCTTTCTTTGCACATTGTACATGTTTTGAGTTTACCTTCATTTTTAGCCTTGAATGTGAAGATTGGACCATTTTCGTCCTCTTTACATTCATGGTTGATATAATTGATTTCAAAGTTAGTTCCATACAGCCTAGTAATCTCTACATTTTCAGGAAGAGGTCTGTCTAAACTGCGCAGGAGTTGAACAGTGTCCTCAGAAGGTGTTCCGTTACAAATTTCATTTATTGCCCTCACTAGCTCTGGCTCATTTTGTCGCTTTACCTTAAAAAAGTAAAATGCATGCTTTTTGAAAGTGAGATTAAAGCATATTCCAGTAAATGTGGACACAATATGTCCAAAACTTACATACATGTACTTTTAAAAAGCTAATGCTGTCTACATACACATATAGATATTGGGAAATAGTCCTGGTCATGGGAAAAATAATATTTATCATTGAGGGAGTTAGCAAAATACTTGTTCCCAAAGGCAGCTGGCAAGGACTTTTTCCCAAGGTGCAGCAAAGGGACATAGTTCTGGTTTAGGTGAACTGGAATCTTGCTCTCCCAGGAATATACATTTTTTATAACTGTTTTACTATACCCATACGAGTGAAGAAATAGAGGAAATTGGATAACTGGGAAATAGCTTACAGAGCAGGGATTAGCTCATTTGAGTAATTCATGGGGATTTGTCCATTCTCAGCAATTTCTAGGGAATTATTCACACTTAACAATACATATGTATTTGAAGAGCTTTAATTTACAATTATCAAAAAAATTCTTACCTCTGTCAAATTAATGTAATGCTGGAAGGTCTTTTGAAAGACATTGCTCTCTATTCAATATGACCCATCATCTCCATTTCTATAATTTGGAACTGGAGGCAACTGTTTAAAGTCACCGCATCCAATAACCTGTGAATTATATCATTTTTTTTTTTAAAGTAAGCATAATACATGTAACAATGATGTACCAGTAAAACTTACAGAAAACATTATTATTTTCACAATTCTTACATTAATAGTTTTAAAGGTCTTTATTTCTAAATTAAGAAGAAGGAATGGTTTTAGCTTTATTGCGCCCTAAAAATGTTATGACGTCAAAAAGTGTTGACACTGGCTTAAATATTAGTTAAATAAATGACTCTGATAAATCAGGAAAGAATATGGCATAAAGGTTGACCATTCTGCAAATATGACGTCATAAATGTGAAGCATTTCTCTATTTTCAACAGAAAAAGCCTCAAAATGGCACGTTTCAAGGGTGATTTTCCTTAAGAAAACAGTGTCCACAGCCGTCACCCACGTTAATTTTTTGATACTTTGTGCAAAATTCAATAACAAATCACATATCCCAAGATCTTTGTGGGCGATGCCTGTGGACAATGTTATCTGAGAGAAAATTCCATTGAAAATTGGTGTCTTCTGCAACTTTTTAAGAAAATACGGGAAAATGCACATGTTTATGACGTCATAATTAGCATTGAAAAACACATGTGAGAAAAATGACTTGTATGATTTTTCTGCTTTGAATTTCAATTATTTAAAAAGCATGAGTTTTTAACTTTTACACCAGTTTCATTGTTTAGAAAATCACAGGGCAAAATTTGTACGGAAACCATACCTTCTTCTTTAATTAACTAAGACACAACCTATAGAGATTATATATATTTACCTGTAAACCTCCAAACACCATTTCTTTCTTTAAAAGCAGCCTGCAAACATATTCAATTTGTTCAATAATTTTCGTGGACAGCATGCTGATTTCATCAATGATCAATATCTCTGTACTCTGTATTCTCTCTCTTGCTGCAGCAAACTTATCATCATTTAAAAACAACTCTTCCCACTTTTCACAAGAACATCGTCCATCTAGGATTCCTGCCCAGTGGTGCAATGCCGTCGCCCCATATCCTAGCTGCATACTTGCCATCCCAGTGGTAGCTGTGACTGACACCTGTCTTTTTAAAATACTTGAAATATCCTTGTTAAGTGTCCTGTAATGAATTGAAATAAATGAATTGAAATAAATGTAATAAGATTTGTCATATCAGACCATCTGAGGACATATTCTAGAATTAGAGCTGCTTTCAAAAGTCTCAAAGATAAACTACAGACAAACAGAAAAGTAGACTTCCATTTACCCCCATCCCCCCACCTCATCCCCAAAAACCTCTTAAATTTCACCTGTGCAGGGTGATGTGTGTGGCAAAAATAACAATAACTGATTTACTAAGTAAAGCTTAATAATATATTTTATTTTATTTAGGCTGTGCGTTAACAATTCAAGTGCTGACGAAGGGTTATTAGTTTGGAATCCATTGTGGATAGATGTGTGTCATTTTTTGAATCAAAAGCTCTCTCTATACCAAACAAAGATACAATAGCTAAGTTGTTACAGCCATTGTTTGGTGCCATTCCAAGTCGTATCTTTGACAATAAGAAAAAAATTGTGGCATACAAGAAAATACAGCTAAGATCCGAGTCCAAAGACAGTGGTAGTATTACATTACCAAGTATTTGTGTACTTGCAGACACAAGTAACAATATATTGGAATTTGATATGCCTTTGACAGTAGCTTTGAATGGGCAAATACAACAGTCTTCTTTAACAATAGCAGAGCAAATTTGAAAATCAGAATTGTGTCCTTTACAATTGGCTTTGATTTGTTTCCTACTCAAAAAATGTGGATGACATCATTCATCTTGTAACAGTAATTAAACTTTGCAATGGAAAAGAAAGCTTGGAGAAAGAAGATGAATCATCAGCTGCATTTATGTTTGCCTATTTTTCTGTGCTTCATGACGAAAATCGATTTAAAAAAAGAACATGGAGTAAATCATGTAAAGTAATTTTGAAGTGGACAGTGAAAAACACCTATTGTGAAGTATGCTTTGACTCTGTAATGAAAAACAGAAAAAGAAAAAATGTAACTTTAGAAAATATAACAGTAAAAAAAAGCAAAAACACAGATTCCCACAGGAAAAATTTGGATAGTATACAACAAAATTCTGTTGGAAAGGCCTCATCTGGAGATTTACAGGTTACCGGAAATGAATTAAACAGAATGGAAAGAACTGAAAAATTGATTATCCCAGCTGATATTGAATTGAATTCTGAAGATCATGAAGATATGCATTTTTTTCTGAACAAGGTCATTGAAATGGTGCACCAAAAAAATTTCAAGTTCTTTTAAAATCACAGCTACAAAACTGTACGAAAGGGCTAGATAAACATCACAGGAGGTGGAATCCAGAGGTGATTAGTATATGTCTGAATGGAAGAATAGAGGTGCGCATGCTCGACATGTAGACGTAAGTTTTTATCGAGAGCAGAGTGTAGTCCAAAAACCTCGAATTTAATTAATTTCAGATCTTAAAAAATGCATTGCTGATATTCAAAGATGTTTTAAAGTGTGTTGAAGTGTGTTTTAACCAAAAAAATGCAATAGAAGCGAGGAACGAGAAGGTAAACAAAATTTGTAAACATATCTGTTTGTGAACACTAGTGAGCGATACTCATACGTTCCACTGTTACACTGTGAAATATGGCTAGTCAATTGACCCAGTCTAAAAAGAGAGCGCTCGATGATATGGACACTAACACCATTAACACCAGTACTAGTGATGAAGAAATTTCAAAGGAATGTGAAAATTTTCAGATGAGAGATGTCATGCACGGTATAACTAATATACAAAATACTCTTGCAAATCTTCTACTAAGGATTGATGGACAAGGTCGCCATCTAGACGAAGTCACCAAGGACATTAGAGGAAAACATGGCATTCAGGAGAGATTAGAAAACGTACAAGAACAGGCAAACGATACGATATATATAACCACTGAACTGCAGGAAAAACAGAAGAAGATGGAGAGAGAACTTAGCAGAATGAAAGATTACATAGTTCGACTGGAGTATTGTGTAAAGACTCAAAGTGAACAGATTCTAGAGCTAAGATCAAGAGCAATTGAGGACAATATCATTGTGAGTGGAGTAGACGAAAAGGCACCCGAAATAAAAAATCCTGAAAACCTTGTGAAGATCATTAGTAACGTGTTTGCAGTAGAGATGGAGATACCGGCAGAGACTGTTGATAGCCTACAAATATATAAAGTGTTCCGAATGGGGGAATACGACAAACATAGGAAATATCCCCGGCCAGTCTGTGTCCAGTTTGTAAATAAATCACATAAGGACATTGTGATGAGACACATTAAAATTCTCAAGGATAAGAAGTCCCCAATAAGAGTGTCTCAACACCAACCTGAGGAAGTCCGTGAAAAAAGGAAGCATTTATATGATGTCCAAAAGAAATATGCGGACCGTAACATAGAGACGGTGCTAAATGGTCAGAAGCTCATTTTCACGCAGAGCAAAACGGTGTATAGGGAAACAATTGGTAGCAGACCAATGGCCGATGAGATCATCAGTGGAGAAGACGTAAAGATCGCGATCAGTACGGGGAAGACAACAGAAGACAATGGAAACCGGTTTGCTGCCCACGCAACGCCAGTAGATTCCTATAAACAGGTGAGACGATCGCTTGTGGAAGTTATGTGGACAGATAACACTACCAGTGCAAGCCATAACATTTATGCGTTTCGGGTCACCAGTAACGACGGCACGATACACGAGGGATCGGAAGATGACGGCGAGCACGGAGCCGGGAGAATGCTACTAAAGACACTGGCTGATAATGACATAAATAACGCACTAGTGGTCGTTTCGCGGTGGTGTGGTAGTAAGATCGGTCCTAGACGCTTCACGCACATCACACAGGTTGGGATGAGTGCGGCGAGAAATATGCCGGTTCCCGTCTGACGTTTCAAAATGTAAATTATGAAAAGTCACTAGCTAATAATACAAACTTACAGTAAATAACTTTTTCGATTAGTTAGTATTTGTGTACTTTCATCAAATTTGACTATTACGGTAATTCTGCATAAACTAAGATATTTATTCTAGTGGTTTAGTGGTTTTCGATATGATTATATTCATGTTTCAAATGATATCTGGATAAATTATAAATTATGTTTAGGTTTTGATACATTCCGGAATTTGCAAGTGTATACGTCACTATTTTTGTGTTTTTTCAAAGACTCAATTTCCGGTATAGATATCGTACAGCATGGATCGTGTAAACACTAAACTTGTAAGTTTTTGATCAATTTCTATTCTATCACTCAACTCAGAGAGGAGTCTGTGTACATAATTTCAATTTTAATACAGTGCAAAGTGCGACATTTTGACATGGATAAATTTTTGTTGTAATTACATTTCAGTTATATTTCTTTAATAGAAAAAAAACAAACATGGTAACTACAACAAATTGTAATAAGTAAAAAGGAACTGAATAGGAGAGAAGTTGAGTATATAGAGTTCCTCTCAACTGAAATTAATTTCCTACATTTTTAACATTTGCATCTCAAATATAAACATAAAGTTAGGTTTTTTGGGTCTAGTTTTGCACATTTTCAAAATGACAGCAGGTGTGTCTGAGCTTAAAAACTACTTTTCTGTAGTGTATATAGATTTTTACTTTTTTTGTCAACTCTTTTTTTCTTGCTGTTGGGGAACAGTAAACTTTTTTATGCATTTGCTGTGGAATGGATGACTATCCATGTGAAAATTTCCTAAAAATACTTACATTAAATTGTCAAGGTTTAGGGGACATGAATAAAAGGAGGGATGTCTTTAAAATTTTAAAAGAAAAAAAATTAAATGTTTATTTCCTTCAAGACACACACTTTGTCACAAAAGATGAAAGCATGATAAGGGCATTATGGGGATATAAGGCTTTTTTTAGTTCATACAAATCAAACTCACGGGGAGTTGCTTCACTTATCAATAATAACTGTGACTTGACATTGATTAATGAATATAAAGATGACAATGGCAATTATCTTATTCTAGATGTAGTAATAGACAATCTTCCTTTTTGGTTAGTGAATATATATGGACCAAATCAGGATACACCAGCCTTCTATACAAAGATTTTTAATATGATACAAGAATATTACTCATCACAATATATGATTATAGGTGGTGATTTTAATTTAATTTTAGATAAGGATTTGGATTCAATGAACTATAAAAACCTAAATAACCCTAAATCAAGAATGGAAGTATTAAAAATGATAGAGATACTAAATTTAAAAGATATTTTTCGTGAAAACAATCCAAATTTAAAAAGATTCACTTGGAGAAAGAAAAATCCAATAAAACAGGCAAGACTTGATTATTTCCTAATATCAGAGTCGTTACTAAATTTGGCCCCTTATGTAAAATTTGAAAATAGTTATCGTTCAGATCACTGTCCAGTTGTAATGGGTGTTAAAACAAATGAATTTTTGAAAGGAAGAGGGTTTTGGAAATTAAATAACTCTTTATTAGCAGATAAAGAATATGTAAATTTGATAAAAGAAAAAATTAAAAATATTAAATTACAATACGCCTGTCCTATCTACAATTTTAATAACATTGACCTTATTGAAAATGATAAAATTCAATTTATGCTAAGTGATCAATTATTTCTAGATACATTATTGATGGAAATAAGAGGAAAATCAATTTCTTATTCAACTTTTAAGAAAAAGAAAATAACTGAAAAAGAATTGCAACTAGAAAAAGAAATCTTTATACTGGAACAGAATTTGTCGCAAGAACATGCTGAAGAATTAGAAAAAAAAAAACATGAAGAATTAGAGAATATTAGAAAAATAAAATTTAAAGGCCAATGTATTAGAGCAAAAGTGAAATGGATAGAAGAGGGAGAAAAACCTTCAAAATATTTTACCAACCTTGAGTCTAGAAACTATCAGAGTAAAGTTATACCTAAAATTGAAAAGGAAGATGGAACTATAATAACTGACCAATTTGATATTTTGAATGAAGTTAAGCTGTTCTATGAAAATCTATATAAAAGTAAAGAGAATGTAGAATCAAGAAATATCCATGAAAAATTAAACATGTATGATGTGCCGAAATTAAACAAAAAAGAATCAGAAAGTCTCGAAGGCCCTTTGACTAATTCTGAAGTTTTGAATTATTTGAAAATTATGAAAAATGAGAAAAGCCCTGGACCAGACGGGTTCACCTGTGAATTTTTCAAATTTTTTTGGCAGGACTTAGGTGCTTTCATTACAAGAGCAATAAACAACTCGTATGAATTATCACACTTTACTGAACCAAATAAATTAGGTTTAATAACTTGCCTACCAAAACCAGGAAAACAAAAACAATTCTTAAAGAACTGGCGCCGAATCTGTTTATTGAATGTGATTTATAAAATAGCCTCAGGCTGTATTGCTGAACGATTAAAAACTGTGTTGAATAAATTAATCAATAAGGACCAAACTGGCTTTTTGAAGGGAAGATTCATAGGTGAAAATATTAGACTAGTTTATGATGTAATGAATTACACAGAACAAAAACAGATTCCAGGCTTATTAATGTTAATTGACTTTGAAAAAGCTTTTGATACTATATCATGGAAGTTTATATACCAAACATTAGATTTTTTTAATTTTGGAGAATCCATTAAAAATGGGATACAAACATTTTATAATGGAATCAAATCATGTGTCATACAGAATGGAATTTCCTCTGATTACTTGTTCCCACAAAGTGGATGTAGACAGGGGGACCCAATTTCACCATATCTCTTTCTACTATGTGCTGAAGTTCTTGGGATTCTCATTCGAAATAATAAAGACATAAAAGGAATTGTAATTGATGGGGAGGAATATAAACTTTCACAATATGCCGATGATACTTCAATTATATCTGATGGATCACCACAGTCTATGGATGGTATATTAAGAGAGCTTGATTATTTTGCAATTGTATCTGGACTAAAAATTAATTTTACAAAAACAAAAATGGTGTGGATCGGTAGTAAAAAATTCTCTAAAGAAGTCTTTCATCACTCGAGATGGAAGTTAGACTGGAATAATTCTACTTTTGATCTTCTTGGTGTAAAGTTTTCTATTAATTTAGATGAAATGATTGAACTGAATTACCCCCCAAAATTAAATGAAATAAAGCGATTGATAAAACAATGGCAATTAAGAAAACTGACTCCCATTGGTAGATTAACAGTGATTAAATCCCTGATTATACCAAAGATGAACCATTTGATATTGACTATTCCAAACCCCAATAAGGAATTACTCGATGAATTTGAGAAAGATCTTTATTACTTTTTATGGGGTAGTAAAGTACATAAGGTTAAGAAGAGTGTTATAATCCAAGACTATAAAAATGGGGGGTTGAAAATGATTGATTATATGGATTTCTTATGTGCATTAAAATCAACATGGATTCGAAGACTAATCTACTCAGACACGAAATGGTTAAAACTTTTTGAATCAGAATTAGGAATGAAAATTGAATCTCTTTGGGTAAGAGGTTTAGATTTTATAGTTAAGATGTGTAATAAAATAAGCAACAAGTTTTGGAAAGAGGTTATACTTACTTGGGCAAAAATCATTGAGTGCAGTGGTAGTCAAAAAACAAGTAATACTCAAATTCTTCATGAACATATATGGTTTAATCCAAGAATTAAAATAAATAATTCCTCTGTATTTTTTAAAAGTTATTTTGATGCAGGCTTTGTTTTCATAAGAGATTTGTTTGACATTGAAGGAAAATTTATAAGCCTCGAGTACCTCAATAATCTGAATGTACAAACTAATTTTGTAGAATATACCGGTTTAAAATTAGCTGTTACAAAGATATTGAAAAGTATTGATATTGAAAAAAGAGAAGAAAGTGGACCTTTTATCCCAAATTCAATTTACATTTTTTATAAAAGTACAAGTGGTTGTAAAGATATGTACAATATACTCATCAAGAAGAAAAAGCAAAAAATTAAAGCATTAGAAAAATGGGAAAATGATGGAATATCTTTTGGTGAGATAGAATGGAACAAAATATTTGAACTACCATTTAAAGTTACAAAAGAGGCAAAATTTCAGTGGATGCAATTTCAAATCCTGCACAGGATTATTGCAACAAATAAATACCTATATAAACTTAAACTAATTGATTCACCTGTATGCTCATTTTGTAAACAAGAAGTTGAAACAATTGAACATTTATTTTTTGAATGTTTCTGTGTAAAAAGAATATGGTGTCATATAGAGGAGTGGTTTATGAAAAACTTCCATTTTACTATTAATTTTGATAGAAAAGATATACTGTTTGGAAAATACAACAATAAAAACATGTATAGATTACACAATATAATAATACTTACTATTAAACAATTCATTTTTGCCAGTAGGTTTAAAAATATGCCTAAATTAAGTAAAGTAATGCTAGAAAAAATAATTGTAGATAGAATACTGGTTGAAAAGGCTATTCTTTTAAGAAATTGTAAATTTTCAGAATATGAAAAGACCTGGAAAATTATTTGTGATATGCTATAATGCTTTTTCAAATTTATACTCAAATGTACCAATATGGTAAAATAGTGAAAACTGTTCCCCCACATCACTTTGTTTTTTTTTTCCCTCACCCCTCCGCTTTGTTTCCTTTTTTGTATATAAAGCTTTCACAATGAAGATTCATAATATACATGAATGTCATATATCTTATGCAGCTTTATGAAATGAATTTGTATTTAGCATTTACCAAAGAGAATTTGTATACGGTATATAATATAGATTATATGGAACAAAATTTATATAGTATATGTATGTATTGAATGTAAACAAATCTATTGTACATAGTCTGTAAATGTGAAAGCAAATAAAAATAATAAATAAAAAAAAAAAAAGTATATGTCTGAATTTATATGTTAGATCCCCCAAAGGCTATCAAGACCTTAAGAACTCTGAGATTCTTGTACTACCATCACAGAGACTTCTGAGATATTACAAAAATTCCATAATACAAAGTACTGGTTTCAATAGTGAAAACATAAATTGGATGAAAAAGGAGGCAGTAAGACAAAATGTGTCTTCCTTTGGGATGAATAGAGGAGTAATAATAGATGAAATGTCTATTCAGGATGATTTAGGTATCCAAAAAAAAGGAGACTCTTGGAATTTAGTTGGATTTGTGGACATGGACACTACAAACAACAATATTGCTATCATTAGTCAAGGAGAGAAAAAGGGTGAACTTGCAACTCATGCCCTCCAGTTAGTTTTCCATGGACTTACTGGATTTAGGTATGTAAATGAATTCTAACAATAAATTATTACTCACTGAAAGAAGAAATTGATAATTAATATATGTTAAACATAACATCTGAAATTGAAACAATAAATACAGGTACTGATTCAAAATCAAAGTTTATTGGTATAATCCTATTTGTGGTTTTGTTTTAACAGATGACCCGTTGCTTATTTTGGCTCCAGAATAGCCACTGCCCACCAGCTATATAATGTATTTTGGAAGTGCGTGGATGTTCTGATGAAAATGGATTTACAGTAGATTATGTTATGGCGGATGGAGCCTCCACCAACAGGTCTTTCCTCAACATGATAATCAATACCAACCCAATGGAAAAACTGTTTCAATTTCCTGATGTGTATGACATTAAACACTCTGTGCAATTCAAGATATAATGCATGTCCTAAAGAGAATAAGAAATAATGTAGAATCGAGTAAACTTGAACATATTAAGGAAAAGAAGGGTAGACTGTTGGTTTTCGATGATTCCTATATTGTGTGGGACTATTGGGTGGAATGTTTTAAATTCAATATCCAAAATGGATTTGCAATTCATGCTAAACTTTCCCCAGACCATATAAATCTTACAGCTGCTTCAAAAATGAGAAATTCCCTTGCATTAGAGGTGCTGTTCAATCAGTGGGAAAATGAAATTGAACAGTCAGGGTTGTACAAAACAGAAAAGAACTTGATAACACAGGAAACAAGAGATGATTTAAATTCGACAATATCCGGGTTTATGTCACTTTGTAACTAAGACTGGGGAAAGGGAACAGTATTAATCCAGGGTTTATAAACTCTGATATAGTTGAAAATCTATTTGGTCAGCACAAAGACATACGAAACGGCTTAAATGACAATCCAACTCTGTCCCAGTATGGTCCATCTACAACAGCAATAATCCTTGGACAATGTAGTGTGTCTAACAAGTGTAACTCTGGCAAAACAGCTTCATTTTATTCTGCATCTACTCCATGTGCACTAAACATGGCCAGGAACAAGGTTAACAAGAAGGAAAAAAGGCCTCTCCGTATCGTATGTGATGTCACTTTTCATTTTTAAAAAAATGTAAATAAAGGTTTGAGAATTTGTCATTGTTTTATAAAATAGAATCCATATTTCCTTTCAAGAGTGTCTGAATTATTTCTCCATAATTAAAAATCAGAAATTTAGGAGGGCCCCACCTGAAGAAAATATTCTTTCCTTATCATGTTTATCAATTTAATTCATATTGATAATTTTGTTGCTAGTTACTGTTATTCCTATAATCATTATATCCATTTATGTTTTATTCTTAAGTTACTTAAAGATCATTGACAATAAAAATATTTCAATGTGCAGCTACATAAATATTTGATGATTAAATTTGTTTATCTATTTAAAAGTACATAAAATTTCATGCTTATAGAATATTAAGCCAAGATTCCAATTACTCTCTGACATCCCCGCTGACTTACTCAAAATGGTTCACGTGTCAAAATGAGAGTTAGAGG
Source organism: Saccostrea cuccullata (assembly GCF_032062105.1). Taxonomy (NCBI): domain Eukaryota; kingdom Metazoa; phylum Mollusca; class Bivalvia; order Ostreida; family Ostreidae; genus Saccostrea; species Saccostrea cuccullata. Next base: position 147,399 of record NW_026921285.1, read on the forward strand.
AATTTCGGATTAAAATAGTATATACATGACTTTTCTTACTTTGGTGCTCAGAAATGTAAAGAAAAGTAACCGCACTCAAATAAAAATTTGTACCTTAAAATATGCCTTTTCCCCGTACCACATTGTCCTGTAATAAGGACATTGTGTCCAGACATAACCAGCATCTTTACTTTCTCGATCTCGGAGTCGGACATGTTGGCGCTAATTGGATTGTCTTTTCCTGATTCACTGCGGGAGTCACTTCCGGTTTAGTGGCATGGAGTCCAGGATGAGCTGCTAAGGTGGAAAAAAGGCCATGGACGGCTCGTAATTTCAGGCAGATTGGATTCTTTAACTTGAATAAATAGTACAAACACTCCGGATACTGAATTAGTCGCGAAATTATTCTGAGCAAACCCAGATGCATTCGTTTAGGTGGGTCCCCTCAAAACTCGTTGCCATCCTGTTTTTTTTTTAGTGAAGGGTAGGAAAAAAAAATTCCGGATTTTTTTTTTTTATACGTATACGATAAAAACTTCAGACTCCTGTGAATGGACAAATGACAGAGGCGAAATTTTGTAAATAAAAACAGGAGCGGTAACTCTGACAATCGCTCGGAATACAAAAGGGGTACCAGAGAGGGTCAATGATTTAATTTTTTTATATCTCAACTAGCAATCTTCATAGAAATTTGCTCCTGTAGTATAAAAATCTTTTATAAACATGTTGTTTCTAGCAGTTCAAACGTTTTACCATGTATTTGAAAAAAAAATTAACTAATAAAAGTGTGTTTATATCTACGGAAACTAGATCCTAGACTATTTTAAAACATTACAGAACAAAAAATATATGTAACCTTGAATCAAACTCTTGAATTTACAAAATGTGTTTCATTCATGCGTATCTACCGGTACTTATTTTATGAAATTATTTGAATTTAGTTTAATTATTTTTTTTTTCAATAATGATGCTCATATATGAATTAGATGAAAGAAGTTGGAAAATTTTGAACCTTAATTTTGTTGTTGTTTTTTTTCGATTAATATTACAGTGTTGACAAGCAAAAACTACATTTGGAAATAAAATTGTTCTAAACTATGATAGATCATTCTTAAATTCATGTAGTATTTTGATAAGAGAGAGAATGATCGAGAGAGAGAGAGAGAGAGAGAGAGAGAGAGAGAGAGAGAGAGAGAGAGAGAGAGAGAGAGAGAAAATCTTATATTTAATCCAGTTCATGTACATAGAAATGAAACTTCAATGAAAAATCGAATTTCCAATGCAACAGAATATCGTAAAATAAAACGAAATCTCTATTGGTTTAAATATATCTATTTATTATTTTAAGGAACGTTAAAAACTTTTTTTAAAAGTTTTAGCTTCATCTGCAAATTTAAGTGGACCACTCACGTGTATGTCAAATCATTTGATCCGTGTCATTCATAGTATATAAGCAATGTACATCATATGTCATTACAGTTGTATTACCAATTAATCTATAACTCGTTTTATTTGTGAAACTAAAATAGATGTATCAGTAATTGGTTTGGTATAATATAATTGCCCAAATTGCTGTGAAAAAATGTAAGCGAAAAGATTTTATTTTGGGAATTTATAGGTAAAAAAATTCCTGTGATAAACATTACATTAGAAAAAATATAAAAATGGCAAGTGTAAAGAAACAGCAAGAAGGTTAGAATTCTACACACAGCATCACACAACAATATTTTACATGTACCACCTCGTAAAAATTTCCAACCAAGAATTTCTTCACAAGCAAATGAAAATAAAAATAAACAGATAAAGGAATAAATAAAATAAAAAAAAAATAAACTCGTTTTCCAAACAAAAAACCTATTTAGTGTGTGTTAGGGAGGGTGTGTGCGTGTGTGTGGAGGAGGGGTGCATGGGTGGGGGTTAGTCGTTGGCTTTTTAGGTCACCAGAGTAAACTCAGGTGACCTATTGCTACCTGTTTTCGTCCGTCGTCGTGCGTCGTCCGTCGTCCATCGTGTGTTAACATTTGAACATTTTCATCTTCTTCTCTGCAACCACTAAACCAATTTCAACCAAATTTGGCACAAAGCATCTATGGGTGATGGGGAACAAAAATGTGAATTTCACGATCCCTGCCCCCTTGTGGCCTGACAGGTGGGGCCAAAACCACTAAAATTTATGCATATGCATTCTTTAAAAATCTTCTGTTTCATTCCTGAACATCAAGCAGTCAAACCCTTTGCATGATTGTAACCAGCAATGAGTCCTCCACCAAAATTGTGAAATTCATGGCCCTGGGGTCAGGGGTTCTAGTGCTAGGGCGGGGCTAAATAAGTAGGTAGTGAAAATGCATTATTTTTTTGAAAATTTTCTTCTCTGCTCCTGGGTATGAAATAAACCAACTAAGTACATAGTTATGATGAGCAGGATGCCTCCACCAAAATTGTGAATTTTATGGCCCCAGGGTCAGGGGTTCTGGTGTAAGGGTGGGGCTCTATTGATTATATAGTGAAAATACATGAATTTTTTGAAAATTTTCTTCTCTGCTCCTGGGTATTAAATAAACTAACTAAGTACATAGTTATGATAAGCAAGAGGGCCTTTACCAAAATTGTGAATTTTATGGCCCCAGGGTCAGGGGTTCTTGTTTTAGGGTGGGGCTCTAATTATTATTTAGTGAAATGCATGATTTCTTTGAACATCTTATCCTTTGCTACTGGTTAATATGCTAATGATCTAATTACATATTTAAGGCCAGGATTTATTTTAGTTCCAGTTTTACAAACCCCCCGCGAAAGGTTTTGAATTTTCAGAAAAAAAAAAACATTTTTTTTCTTTCCGATGTCAAATTTGACTCGGGATCGAGATTTCAAATTTACGAACTCGCACTTCCGGTTTTACGATGAAACGGCGGGTAAATAAAGCTAGATCTGTGAAGGTAGCTTGGTTTAGTGTAAAATTCATCGATAATAGTGCCATTCAAAACGTTCCACCCGTTCAAAAGACAAATAAAATGCTGACGACTTTGTTGCACAATGACAAGCTGGTGAGATAATTAAGTATTCATTTTATAAGTAACTGTCTGTAAATTATTTTCCTACCCCAGGTTTTAAACTGCCCGTGGTAGCTATTGCATATTGCCAGCGACATTGTTTAGGTCTCTGTTATAGCTTACAGTCTAAGCATCATTCTTCAGAAAAGGGTTGCTTATGCATCAGATGTAATGAATAAAACTATGGGAGAAGTTAAGTCCATTTGAGGAAGAAATAAACAATAACCTGAGGAAATAAAAAAAATTCAACTATTAAAAGGCAAGAATACACAAATATATACAGACATGTAGTATCATTTGTATCAGCCAGAAATATTATTTTACACTTAATTGAAAAATGTTGACCCTACTCCCCAATACTCCCTGTCTGTTTTATGATAGGAATTATAATTTTAGGGATCAAGTAAATTTTAGAACATTGTCTACACATTCACCTAACACATATTAAAAAAAATGAATATATATTGAAAGACTTTTAAAGAATTGATTTTTCAAAATATATTTTGATCAACATGATATTTTTACATCACAAAATTTATATAACTGGCCCAAACTGGCAGATGATGAAATTAGCAATTAAATGTTCTACTTTCCTATTTGTAGGCATTATGTGTCCAGTGGTAAGGAGCCTATTAGGATAGCATAAAAAAAATGTACAAATGTTAATAATTGATTTATCAAAAAAAAGATTTGCCATCTCCTTTGGGACTTTTTTATTCTCATGTTCATAACTAAACCTAAACATTAAAAAAATGCTGGCCTTATAATGAAGAAAGTGGCCACTTTCAAAATAGATAATTTCAGGGCTGCTGGGTCAGGGGTACCAGGGGGGTACTTTGACTAAAAATAAATTAATGCTATGAAATCTGCCCTCTGATAAGCAATGGTGCCTCTTTCAAAATTTGTGAATTTCATGGCTTTTGGATTAAAACACGAACCAAATACAATTGCTGGAAAGTTGTTACATGATACTCAGGTGACCTATAAGGCCCGTGGGCCTCTTGTTTACTTCATATCGGCCAGTGACCTATAATACCAATTTCACATAGACCTGTGCTTTCGAGGAGAGGTACGCCTTTTCTAATTGGGGATTTTTATTTGGTTTAGTATTAAAAAAAATAATTCTTCACAATCCATGCGCAGACATCCACCCCCTACCCCTCTAGATTCACGCATAGATTGTACATGTATGCATATCAGAATTCCTTTTAATTTTAGACCCCTCCCGCAAAAAATCGTTCAAATAATCTATATAATCAAGAACAACAAGGAATTTATAATTATTATACCCCCGCTTGAAAAGTTAGAGGGTATATAGTGATCGCGGGATGTCCCTCTGTTTTATACACTCTAGAGTACCCATCTTATATCCGCAACTGCTCTTATGCCTATTGAAACTTCACAGATTCTTTCTTATATAGTGTCATAGTTCACCTCTTTTTTTTTTTTACTTTTTCAAGGGACGTTTATTTCGGATTCCCAATAACAAACATATTTCTTTATAAAATATTGATAGGTACCCATCTCTCATTCGCAAAAAAAAAATGTACTTTCACTGATTCTTTATTATACATAATGTCATTATACCCCTCCTATTTTATTTGTGCTCGTACAGTTAAGCTTATTTCGAGTCTCCAAGACAAACAAAAAAAAAAAAACCCGGATTTTGCCATTATAAAGGTATGGGAGGCGGGGGTATCGATTATTAAACTCAGTGCTTACAGTAACTCTAGTTTATGATTTAATATTTACTTTTTTAATATCTCAGTCCGAGATAAAATTACAAATAGTAAAAACAATTCATTTCTACATAAATCTACTGGTTCATTAATAGGCGCGGTTAAAAAAAAATACGGACGGAATTGGACAAATAGTGACAGAAGCGAGACTTGTTGCACCTATCACGCAAACCACTCAATTGATCACAGCATGAAACAAAAAAAAAAACATTAGACAGTTTTCCTTAATTAAATCGAATACTAGTTTTCTATGTGATATTATAATAGAAAAAATTACAAATTGATTTCATTTGAAATTTGGAAAGAATGGTTTTAAGAAATGAAATAAGATGGACAAAAGTTGTTTTAAGAAATAATAAAATACTCAGTACTCAGGATAGACTTGGTATATGTTCGTCAAAAACTATTTTGTTTTACAAAATAAAAAAAGACTGAAATTGTTGTAAAGTGTATACAATTAATAAATTACATTTCACATTTTTTCCGTCTTTATATTTAGAGAAAAAAAAAACACGAATAAACAAATTTTTACAGCCCAGTAGCATCTTGTTCATTGTTGTTCTCGAGGACTTTTTTGAAATTTTTGTTAAACTTCCACATATTTGGAAAGCTTTATCTTGTTATGCTGTATTCAAACAAAATGGTTGACACATTGACCTCTCGAGGGTCATGATTTTCGAATGAATTCTGTAAGCTTTTCAAACAATACTTTGCATGAAATAAATATTTTAGTATTATGAAAGTAAATTGATATTGTACAAAAGTTCTTTGCTTCTCATAGCACAGCGAAATGTCAAACAAACAGTTATTTCATTGATGGATGATACATACATCCATTACTATTAAATTATTATTGATAATATAAAATTATTAAAATAGAAAATTAATCAAGTAAAAAAAAATTCCGGAAATACTCAAAAATATACATCCATAAGATCCATTATCATAGTAACGTTACTATGAAAAGTCAAAATCGTGTTCACTTTGAAAACTTGACGTTTGACGTTAGCGCGAAAGTAACATGACGTCATTATTTACCTGTTAAAGTATTAACAATATAAATGAAGAAAAAACATACTTAGAGTTGACGTAGGGCCACAAAAATTCATATTCAGTAACTTCTAACCTTGCTTTATTAGAATCCATGAAAAACTCAAAATGTGTAAAAATTGCCATAAGGACCTTTTCTCATGGGGCCAATCATTTGTGATAAGATCTATACCAACAAATCGAAAAATTACCTAAAACAAAGTTAACGTTCTATAAAAATCTACCCTACATTCTATATATAAAAATCAATTTATATATAGACAGTGGGGTAGAAATTTTTATAAAATGTTAATTTCAGCAAATTTTCTGAATTGATAGGATAGATTATATCACAATTGTGTCATCCATATATAATTTATGTGAAAAAAGTCCAAAAGGCCTTGGAATCTATATGGGGGGGGGGGGTGTCCTCAGGCACCTGTGGTCGAGAATATGTGCATGTATGTTTGACATGCGCTTCATTTTATATTCAAAGAAACGTTTTACTTTAAAATAAAACATAAGATAAATAAGTTACTGAAGATGTGTGAAGATCCTTAATTGACTGTGAATAAACAAATAAGTATAAATTTTACACTTTAATCTGTTAATTTTACAGTGAGTGTAACATTTACACATTAAAGTGTAAATTTTACACTTTAATCTGTACATTTTTCATTTTAACGTGTAAAATTTACACTTTAAAGTCTAAAATTTACAGATTAATCTGTAAATTTTACAGATTAAAGTGTAAAATTAACAGATTAAAGTGTAAATTTTACAGATTAATGTGTTGAATTTACAGATTAAAGTGTAAATTTTACAGATTAATGTGTTAAATTTACAGATTAAAGTGTAAATTTTACAGATTAAAGTGTACACTTTACAGATTAAAGTGTAAAATTTATGTAAAATTTACACTTTAAAGTGTAAAATTTAGATTAATGTATAAATTGTACACTTTAATCTGTAAATTGTACAGATTTAAGTGTAAATTTTACACACTAAAGTGTAAATTTTGCACATTAAAGTGTAAATTTTACACATTAAAGTGTAAATTTTACAGATTAATGTGTAACATTTACAGATTAATGTGTAAATTTTACAGATTAAAGTGTAAAATTAACAGATTAAAGTGTACATTCAAAAGATTAATGTGTAAAATTTACACATTAAAGTGTAAATTTTACAGATTAATATGTAAATTTTACAGATTAAAGTGTACAATTTACAGATTAAAGTGTAAATTTTACAGATTAATGTGTAAAATTTAAAGATTAAAGTGTAAATTGTACAGATTAATGTGTAAAATTTGTGTAAACTTTACACTTTAAAGTGTAAAATTTACAGATTAAAGTATAAATTTTACACTTTAATCTGTAAATTTTACGGATTAAAGTGTAAATTTTACACATTAAAGTGTAAATTCTACACATTAAAGTTTACATTTTACAGATTAATTTGTAAAATTTACAGATTAATGTGTAAATTTTACAGATTAAAGTGTAAATTTTACAGATTAAAGTGTAAAATTTACATTTTAATGTGTAAAATTTACACTTTAAAGTGTAAAATTTACAATTTAAAGTGTAAAATTTACAGATTAAAGTATAAATTTTACACTTTAATCTGTATGTTTTACAGATTAATGTGTAAAATCTACAGATGAAAGTGTAAAATTTACATTTTAAAGTGTAAATTTTACAGATTAAAGTGTAAAATTGACAGATTAAAGTGTAAAATTTACACTTTCAAGTGTAAATTTCACACTTTAAAGTGTAAAATTTATAGATTAAAGTGTGCGAATTAAAAAAAAAGTAAATTGTGGAAGTGGCACTAATACGCTTCCGTAAATAACACTTTGCCTTTTACTGTATACAGGGGTAATTTCGCACCGTGTTGTTTTCGCCCTTTCATATTCGGAAACAAGTTTGCCCCGTTTTAAATTCGCCCGGAAAGATTTTTGTTTAAGATATTACATTGTTTACTTTGAATTTGCCCCGTTTTAAATTCACCCACGCCAGACTTTGGCAAAGGGGTGAAAATTAAACGGGGGCGAAAATTTCCCTGTATACAGTATTTAGTATTAATTTTAAAAAGTCAGACACGTAACGCAATTCTATAATTATAATCCTACGCTTCTGTGTGTATATACAGATATTTTTTTTTTAAATTTGTATCAGTTTATTTTAACAAAGATTATATAGTAGGCTTTTACAAAAGAATGTTTAAACGTAAAAATATTAAATTTGAAATTTAAAAATTTAGAATTGTTTATGTTCAGTCTCGCAAACAAATGGCATCTGGGGTATGGGTTTCTTTTGAAATGATCATCTTATGCACTCACTCTGTGAGTATTTTCAACTAAATTGCTCAGTGAAACTGTTATAGAAGTATCAGCACCGTAACATTACAGTGCATCTGCGTGCATTCAAATACGCTGACTTTTATAAATCCATGTTCATCATTTACTTCAATATATATTCCCGTGTTTATTTAGGGAAAAGGGGTGTATGCACCTAACGCCGAACACTCTAGAATTGCTTTTTTTAAAAGATTATCATCTTCGGTTAGTCAACATGCTATGAATGTAGAAGGGCTTGTTGTCTGTGGTGACTTTAATTGTCAATTAGACTATAATCAAAATGATAAAAGTGTTAAGAATTTAAGAAAATTTTTCAAATATTTTGATCTAAATGACTGCTGGCTTTCCAGTGGAAAAATAAGTATAAATGGTTTAACGTGGTGTGATGGAGAGGACATTCCTAAGAGTAGAATAGATTGTTTTTATGCATGATAATATGTTTTTCCCACTTTGTGATATTACTGTACGTAGAACACCCAGTGTTCAAGGGACACGTAGGCTTAGGCTTATTTAGGCTTAGATTTTGATCTCAATACTTCTGAAATTTTACGAGGAAGTGGTTATTGGAAGCTAAATAACTCATTATTAGATGACGAAAACTTTTGTGAAAAACTAAGAAAACATATAAATAACGAAAAAGAAGAATTAAAGCAATTAAACGATCCAAAAGTTAGATGGGAACGAATGAAAATATCAATTGAAGACTTCTTCGTATCTTTTTCAAAAAATAAAGCTAATAATAAAAAAAGAGAATCAAATTTAAAGAGAACGCAAGAATAATATTAGACATATTTGAATATTGTACAAATAATGATATTGATGGTATTTAGTCTTTCTCGATTTTGAAAAAGCTTTTGATTCTGTTGAATATAATTTCATGTACAAAACTCTAGAAAAATTTAATTTTGGAGAAAACTTTATCAAGATGAAAAAGACATTATACTTCAAAACAACTTTCAAAGTTAAAAATAATGGCTGGATGTCAAAATCATGTGAAAGGCAAAGAGGGATTAGACAAGGTTTTCCTGTATCAGCGCTTTTATTTATTTTTGTGCTAGAAATACTAGCAGTTCAGCTTAAAAATAATGAAGAAATAATCGGTTTATCGCCAGGTGATAATGGAAATTTAAAAATCGTTCAACATGCAGATGATTGCACTAATCTATTGAAAGACACTAATTCAATGAAAAAAAGCTTTAGAAACAATAAGTAAATTTAGCAAAGTCGCAGGCCCGAAATTGATTTTGGACAAAACAGAATGTTTATTAACAGGAACATTCATTGAAAAGTATTCAAATGAAAATCATATATTTGGTGTAAAAATTGCTAAAAGCTACGTAAAATCATTAGGTATATATCTCGGTCATGATAAGGATTTTTGTAATGATATGAACTGGACAAATAAATTGGAGAAACTTGAAAGAATACTGAGCGTTTGGAGAAGGCTAAACTTAACAATCTTTGAAAAATGTACCAAAATTAATACACTATCATTATCTAAATTGATATATAATGCTTTTATTTTGTCAAATCCAAAAGAGGAATTTTTTAAAAAAGTATCAAAACTTGTATCTAATTTTATATGGAAGAAAAAGATATAAAGAAATACGCTAATTGGTAAAGTTGACCAAGGTTGAATAGGTATTGTTGATATAGACAGTAAATTTACTGCAGCAAAAGCCTCTTGGATAAAACGATTATTAGATAAACAAAATATAATATGTAAGATGTTGAACAATATTCTTAATCTTAAAAACCGATCAGTTAGTAATAATTATATTGTCAAAACAAGTGTAGTTAACTTTGAAAATACTGCCTTTTTTAAGATGATAAGAATACCACCTTTTTATGGTGAGGTCCTTTCTGCTTTCAATAAATGTAAAAAAGTTAACAAATTTGTACTTTAAAGAGAGACCAATTTTTATCGGAATTCATTTGGAACAATAATTTGTTTCAGTATGATTCTAAACCTCTTTGTTTTGAAAACTGGATAAAAAGTAATACAATGTATTCTATATATCAAAGATCTTTTCGATAATGATGGAAACTTTCTTAGTATTGAACACTTTTACAACATACTGGAAAAAAAAAACAATATATTTTGTGAATATATAATGATAAAAAAGTACAAATTTGTTAATATTAAAAAACAAAGTGTCATTTTCATTTAGAGATAATAGCATAAGAACTCTAGAAAATCTTAAATATGATTTTTATTATTCAATTTTGGTAAACATTAAAAACATTTCAAAGACCAGTTTGTGAAAATATGTGGCAAAAGACTTTCGATCTTAGTTACAAATATATCTGGAAAAATGTATATGTAGCTAAAATTAAGTATATGTATGGAAAAAATGTTGCTGAATTCAATTATAAATTACTGAATTGCATATTGAATAATAATCTAAATGTAAGTAAATGGAACAAAGATGTAGAACCTTATTGTGAATATTGTATGGTTGTTGAAGAATGAACATCTCTTTTACAAATGTAAAATCTGTGAAAATATATGGAAAAAAATTAGTTTATTTTTGCGTTTTGAAGTCACATGGAAAATACTTGAACTAGGTTTTTACAATGAAATCAATTCAAAAACAACGAGATTGAATAATTTATTGTCTTTCATATGTTTTAACATCTATAAATATAAAATGAAATGTAGATTTGAAAAAGAAAATATGTTTACAAAAATTTTTCGAAATAAGTTAAAACATTTTCTTTGTCTACAAAACGCAATTCTAAGGAAGGCACATGTTATTAAGGATAATTTATATTTAGAAATAGGCAATTACTTGTGATTTTGATGTTCAAATAGATATGCAATGTATGTATTGTGCTTTTATACAATGAATTATTTATGTACCATGTTTTAATAAAAGAGAAAAAAGGGAAAAGAGGTGGGATACATCATTACCATGTACATGTTTCATAAAAGTGTCAAAACAGGAAGATTGTTGTTTTTAAGCTATTAACTTAAAATAAGTATTCTTGGTTGGAGGTGAAGGATCTTGATTTCAACGTGGTTTTCATCAGGATCATAAGAAAAGCTCTCGTTTTCAGTTGTTATACCCAATTAACGATAAGTTTAAATAAAATAAACTGTACTTTAGAATCAGATCGCACATCGAAAAACATAATCACATTGATATCCACAATAAAAGATTAAAATTAACTTAATAAAATACAGTAAACTAATGCATTGTTTACATCACTGGGTCTTTGTGACGTCATAAAACACAAAATCAAAAACATTAATCGGGTAACAAATTTATCAAGTGGGCAAGTTAAGGCCTTCATTTTTCTGTTAAGCAAAAGCAAAAAAAAATTATTAAAGGTAATTTAGCATTACATGTATTTTATACTAGAATTTATGTTTAAAAAACAAAATCCAAGTGCTATGAACTGTTTTGTATTACCTTTAATTAATTTTTGTGTGAAATGTCATTAAAATGCCGTAGACGTACTTTTTTTCCACGGGGTCAAAATTTCGCGGAATCTCAATTTCTGCTTAATCCGCAGGTAGAAAATTACGCGGATTTTCTATATCGTCACTATATATATGCTTTACATTTATATTTAATACGCTTGTATAAAATTGTGAGCGGGTACATAGCGTGAATTAATACCACGCGGAAAAAGTACTTCTAGAGTATATAAGTTGTATTATTAAAAGATCAGGAATTTGGGTGCTCTATGATTGGTCTAGACGCCTTTTCCTGAGATGTACCTCGGAGTGAATTCACCTCATATGACGTTCTGGGGGGTTTATTCGTTTTTTTCCTCTTGACCAACCATAGATTTGCTCACAGTTTTTCCGACCAATCAGACTGCGTGTTTCAAAGCATGTTTCGGTGTGAATGTAAACATGTCAGACGCCAGTACCAAGGAGATTAAACGCTTTTGAAAGTAAATGGTTGAGTATTGATTGTTTAATAATATTGTTTTCCATTTTAACTACTAGTTATTGATTACATAAGTCGTGACAAATATATTATGTGTGTTTTAATTTGATGGAAACCAAATTGAAAGTGTCAAAAGTATTGTGAAATTCCTGATCATTTAATAAAATGGTTATTGACTTTTGAATTCGGTCTACTTGTGACAATACAGACCTGGTCAGGTATTGGTTAACCTCGGCCTTCGGCCTCGGTCAACCAATACTGACCAGGTCTGTACAGTCACGTTTAGACCTCATCAAAAGTCAATGATTGTATAATATTAAATAGAAAATATTAACGTCAAATCTGTGTCTAGGGATCTTTAATAAAAATAGCCACACAAGGTAAACAAATATAGGAAAATTTATCCAAACCGACCAGCTGCCTGACTGAATAGAATGACCGCGCTAAAGGTTTACCGAAAATTTAGGATACGGAAGAATTGCTGATTTTCAGTACTTGAAAAATTAGTCATGTTGTTCACAACAACGTAGTGTTAATGAAAAAGTTAGTCAATAATATCTCAAGCTGAGTATGATTCACTAAAGAAAAAATATACAATTGTTTTATTGCATTTGGAATTATCTGCAAGCTACATGTAGAAACTAAGAAAGATATAAAATGATGTCTCATATGCTTATCTGTGAGGATGTTATGAATTATCAGCAGAAGCATAATGTATACCCATGGTTTAAAAAAAAATCATGTACATGTACATTTGGACATACATGATGATTTTATTGATTGATTGTAAATTGTTTAATGTCCCTCTCCAGATTTATTCACTCAAGTTTGTTCAAATAATGACTCCGTGGAGAAAAAAAGGGACGATAGGGGATCAAAATTTTATGTAGGAATATACAGGAAAATTATTTAAGTTCTTCACAAGAACAGAAAAGTCATAATTGATCAACAATAGAAAGCATAAAGATATAGATTTAAGTATGTTCATTCCCCATTTGAGCCGACTTTTATATTTAAACTTTTCAATACTCTACTGATTTTTAGGTCACCTGAGAAAACTCAGGTGACCTATTGCTATCTGTTTTCGTCCGTCCTCGTGCGTCGTTCGTCGTGCGTTAACATTTGAACATTTTCAGCTTCTTCACTGCAACCACTGAACCAATTTTAACCAAATTTGGCACAAAGCATCTATAGGTAAAGCGGAACAAAAATTGTGAATTTCATGATCCGTGCCCCCCTGGGGCATGAGGGTGGGACCAAAACCTCTAAAATTAATGCAATCTTTAAAAATCTTCTTCTTTACTCCTGGACATCAAGCAGTCAAACTGTTTGCATGATTGTAATCAGCAATGAGTCGTCTACCAAAATTGTGAAATTCATGGCCCTGGGGTCAGGGGTTCTAGTGCTAGGGTGGGGCTAAATAAGAAGTAAGTGAAAATGCATTATTTCTTTGAAAATCTTCTTCTCTGCTCCTGGGTATTAAATAAACCAACTAAGTACATAGTTATGATGAGCAAGAGTGCTTCTACCAAAATTGTGAATTTCATGGCCCCAGGGTCAGGGGTTCTGGTGTAAGGGCGGGGCTCTATTGATTATATAGTGAAAATAAATGAATTCTTTGAAAATCTTCTTCTCTGCTCCTGGGTATTAAATAAACTAATTAAGTACATAGTCATGATAAGCAAGAGTGCCTCTACCAAAATTGTGAATTTTATGGCCCCAGGGTCAGGGGTTCTTGTTTTAGGGTGGGGCTCTAATGATTATATAGTGAAATGCATGAATTCTTTGAACATCTTATCCTTTGCTCCTGGTTAATATGCTAATGATCTAATTACATATTTAAGGCCAGGATTTATTTTATTTTCAGTTTTACAAACCCTCCGCTCAAGGTTTTGAATTTTCAGAAAAAAATAATTTTTTTTCTTTCTGATGTCAAATTTGAGTCGGGATCGAGATTTCAAATTTACGAACTCGCATTTCTGGCTTTACGATGAAGCGGTGAGTAAATAAAGCTAGCTTGGTTTAGTGTAAAATTCATCGATAAGAGTGCTATTCAAAACGTTTCACCCGTTCAAAGGACAAATAAAATGCTGACGACTTTGTTGCACAATTACATGCTGGTAAGATAATTATGTATTCGTTTCAAAAGTAACTGTAAATTATTTTCCTCCCCTAGGTTTTAAACTGCCCGTGGTAGCTATTGCAAATTGCCAGGGACATTGTTTAGGTCTCTGTTATAGCTTACAGTCTAAGCACCATTCTTCAGAAAAGGGTTGCTTATGCATCAGATTTAATGAATAAAACTATGGGAGAAGTGAAGTCCATTTGAGGAAGAAATAAACAATAACCTGAAGAAATAAAAAAAAATTCAACTATTAAAAGGCAGGAATATACAAATATATACAGGCATGTAGTATCATTTGTATCAGCCAGAACAAAATTATTTTACACTTAATTGAAAAATGTTGACCCTACTCCCCAATACTCCCTGTCTGTTTTATGATAGGAATTATAATTTTAGGCATCAAGTAAATTTTAGAACAATGTCTACACATTCACCTAACACATATTAAAAAAATGAAGATATATTGAAAGACTTTTAAAGAATTGATTTTTGAAAATATATTTTGATCAACATCACAAAATTTATATAACTGGCCCAAACTGTAGGATGATGAAATAAGCAATTAAATGTTCTACTTTCCTATTTGTAAGCATTATGTTTCCAGTGGTAAGGAGCCTATTAGGATAGCATAAAAAAAGAATGTACAAATCTTAATAATTGATTTATCAAAAAAAATTTTATTTCCTTCTCCTTCGGGACTTTTTTAATCTCATGTTCATAACTAAACCTAAACATAAAAAAAATGCTGGCCTTATAATGAAAAAAGGGGCCTCTTTCAAAATAGATAATTTCAGGGCTGCTGGGTCAGGGGTACCAGGGGGGTACTTTGACTAATAAAATAAATTAATGCTTTGAAATCTGCCCTTTGATAAGCAATGGTGCCTCTTTCAAAATTTGTGAATTTCATGGCTTTTGGCTTAAAACACGAACCAAATACAATCGCTGGAAAGTTGTAACATGATACTCAGGTGACCTATAAGGCCCGTGGGCCTCTTGTTGCTTTTACCTGACTAGTTGCTCAGGTGATCTTGACCCACGGGTCCCTTGTTTTAAAAATTGTGTCAAACACTAAGGTCAAGGTCAAAAGGTAAAAATATATACATGAATTGCAAAGTCTTGTGACAATGAATACACCTGTGAAATATGAAAGCCATAGTCCCACACAGTCAAAAATTATGTGCGGACAAGCAGACCGAACGCTAGACGTACGATGGACAAACGGAAAAAGAAATATACCGGCGACTCTATGCGATAACAGAAATTACGAAATAACACGAAATGATTGAGGTGCATTTTTTTCTGTAAGTTACAATGAAGCACATTGAAATTATAAAATGATTCACTTGAATAGAAGTTTGAGTGTTTTTCATCAAACGTCAATTGAGACTAAATAGCGAGCCATTTTGTTAGAAACAAGACGAAAGAACTTTCTTCGGTAATAACCAATATTTGCCCCCCAAATCAAACTTTGATGGAGGTATATTTAATTAAGTTCTTAAACAGGGGAGTATATGCTGACTTCAAAGCACTAAATATTTTTATAAGTAATGACGCCATATATACGTATTGACGTCACAAACATGGCGTAAATTTTTGTTTTTTATGAATTTTACAGAAAAATGTACATATTTTGTCGATATTTTGAATAGAAGTCACCGATGGCATGTGTGTTCAGGATCAATATTTTGATATAATGTGTAGAATGATAATATCAATGAGATATGTCAATATTGTTCCTGAACAAACTTGCGCTCTATAAATTTTAAGGCTAAGATAGTTGAAATTTTGTCCATTTTTTCCTCTTTCTGAAAAAGGATATAAAATCGGACTAGTTTGTGACGTCATAAAAAACAAAAATTGTGAATACACTGCTTTGACACCATAACATTTTCTGTTAATTTATATTTCTCATACAATTTATTGAATTCAGCACATTTCAGAGAGTTTTCAAAATTTGACTTTTGTGGGGGCAAATATATTCAATATACCGCATATAGTTCTTTTTGTTGTTTTGCATAAGGACAATCCTTCTCTCTACTCAGTGCAAATAGAAAAATTAGTTAATTTAACTGTAATAGAAATTGAAAAAAAAAAACATGCTTGACAATAAGTCATTCCACCGTTGTTTTCTTTTCTAAAAAACTAGACGTATCATTTTATGATAACCATAGTTCTATCATAGATCTAAAGAAAGCCTGAAACGTTTCATCCAGATAGACAATGTTATCAATTATGTTTATTGTGATCTTAACTTTATCACAAATGTAAAGATAAAGTAACAGGACCGTATCCACCTCTATATGTGCTGGGATCGATGGATCGGGGGTGCGTATTGTTTTCGTCCTCTCTGTCTGTTTGTCTGTTAAAAAAAGTAAACATTCGCTATAATTTTTGAATCATTAGAGAAAGAGGCTTTATATATGGTTTGCATAACCCACTCATTACCTTCTTTTAGATGACACCAATTTCAAAGACCTTGTGACCTTGACTAGGAATTTCATGCTAAATATAGCTTTTTTGATTCTTTTAGCCACTGGGCACATAGTGTTTAATAGCTGCATAACTGTAACTTTTTGATAAAAATATAATGACAGACCGAAAAGCTACAGACCCGACCAGTGGAAAAAAAATGTATTACGCCTAAAAATATGCGCTGTTGCTCGATTTAGTTCTCCATGTTTTAAAATTGTCATCTCAAAATATCACTAAACGTGTGTCCCTTACATATTTTTTCACTGTTTCCACAACCTTTAAAATGCTGTCAATACCCCCACTAGTCCTGTTATCTAGATCATCGAAAAGTTCGTCCCTTTTTCAGCCATTTTGTTTGCATGATAAATATGCCCAACGCGCTTCCTGCAGATGTCAACTACGAGAGCACTTGATAGAGAAAAACGAATTGTTTGAAATCTATTTTTTTTTATTGAGATAAGAAACTGATAGAATTATTTCAGAACTAGGCACAATAAATATACAGTTTTTTCAATGGGTGACACTGAAGCACTCATTTCTGTCATTTTTTTTCGGAGAGCTACAATTCTTTTACAAACACATTTTGTCTTTCATTAAAATCATTGAAATCTTTTAGAAATGTCAGATATGTTTAAAAGAAAACAAAGAATATTGCAATGTTCTCTGTTCACTGTGCAGTTTTATTTACAAAACCGGTTCAACCATATAACACATAAATGGAACACTATAGGTCACGTGTCTTGGATTTAAATTACAGTCACTGTGTTGATCACAGAATGAGATATCAATTTTTTTTCTATAGGGATAATGGTTTAAATACAAACAAGATGTGTTTGTGAAACACTATGCGCCCGGCGTCTACAAAGTTCGAAAAAGCTATTTTTATTATATAAGTCACAGTCAAGATCACAAGGTCAATGACCTTGGTGTTGTTTGAAAGAACTTTTTCAGTGGAGTATGCATACCAAACATGAAGTCCATATCTCCTATGGTGCAAAAGTTATGGCAAAAAGTGGAAAAAGCTATTTTAAGCATATACGTCACAGTCAAGGTAACAGGGTCATTGAACTTCATGTCATTTGAAAGAACTTAATTAGCGGAGTATGCATAACAAATATGAATTCCCTATCTTTTATGGTTCAAAAATTATGATAAACAGTTGAAAAAGCTATTTTTAGCATATAGGTCACAGTCAAGGTCACAAGGTCATTGACCTTGATGTAATTTGAAAGAACTTTATTAGGGGATTATGCATACCAAATATGAAGTCTCTATCTCTTATGCTTCAAAAGTTTTGGTGAAGGTTAAGGTTGACAACAGACAGACAAACAGATAAACAGACAAACAGACAGGACAAAACAATATACGCCCCGCATCTATCGATCCGGGCGCATAAAAAGATAATTCATCATTTGTAGAGAGGATATTTAGAAGTCTATAACAAAGAAAGAACATTTTTACATCAATAAATGTTGCCTAAAAAAGTGCGCAAAAAACCCCACCCCAAAATATATCAAAAGCAGGAAAGTAATAAAAGACTAGATACAAATACGGTGTACCAAGTATCTTTTTCCAAGTTCACTTTTTTGTAAAATATTGTTTGACTCATTTTGTGCATTGACTTTTGGTAAGGATAAGATATGAAAGTTAACAAGGAAATTTAGTCATTTTAATTTGACGATTTCTTTTTTGTAAACATTGAATATTATTTTCGGTGTTCGTTACAATTTTAATTATTTATAATAAGTATTTTAAGGTAGAGTACAATTATTATATTGTAGACTATTTTGTTTTCTGGATAAAGTCTATC
Source organism: Saccostrea cuccullata (assembly GCF_032062105.1). Lineage (NCBI taxonomy): Eukaryota > Metazoa > Mollusca > Bivalvia > Ostreida > Ostreidae > Saccostrea > Saccostrea cuccullata. The sequence goes on from NW_026921285.1 coordinate 165,867, forward strand.
CATACTTACTGTGGTTCTGACAATGACAAAGATCCAAAGCCAACTATCCTTATTGTGGCGACTCACTGGGAAAAAGAAAACAGACAGTACCAGGTAAAACCTTCAGGAACTTATTTATCTAAGGTCAGTTACATTGTAATGGTATGTTCTACAAAAAAAAAAAACAACATTAAAATGATATTCCCCAATACAAAGTCTCAAGTGAATACCAAACCAGATAATTAAAAAAAAAATGTTTACTTTTAGTGAAAAATTATACCCTATAATTATATGACGCGAAGTTTTCATTTAATCAAGATATTTTGAATACAACTGCCTTTTATTCGTTTTACTTCTTATATTGTTTACCTTTCATTAGACCTAAATTTTTTTTCTCGTCAAATAAAGTAAAGAGAAGACTGAATCAAAATAAAGACAGTAAAACATGAAATTGTCATTTTACAGGATAAAGATGCTCTGTTGCACAGCTTGCAACAAAAACTTCCGAAAGAGTCCAATTTCTCACAGTATTTAGTGGAGAAAAACTGTTACTGTACCTTTTTCCCTGTCCAAACACTTCATGAAATACAGCAATGTATTTGTGGCATAGCATCTCATCAGCGATGGAAAGAAAACATTCCTAAGGAATGGGCCTTCTTTGAAATAGAAATAAATCAGAAGAAAGAATCAAAGAGGATTTTAGACATTGAGAAGTTAACAACAAAGCTTACTGGCAACATTGACAAACAACAGGAGGGAATGAAATCAGAGAAGGATATGTTACGATATTACCATGACGCAGGGAAGGTTCTGTATTTCAATGAGAAGGGACTTCAGCGATATGTCGTTATTGATGTTCAGTGGTTTATTGACGCTTTCAAACACATCATCACGGACAAACTTCATTTTCAAGGCATTTCTGCTGTACAGGGTGATTGGGACGAGTACTACAGGACAGGACATTTAAGGGACCCACTTCTGACGGAGATCTGGAAACATGAAGATAATAAGTTGAAAGAAAAGATGATGGAATCAGGTACTAGAGAAGCCGATTCCCTCTATGAAATTAGGGATTTTGGCTCCAAATATTCCGATTCCGACTTTCATCATAATCCTCTATACCTACTCCATCACAAAAAAGTGCTACTAGATTACTTGCAAAGACTTGGTTTGATGGCAGTTGGAGAGGAATCTCATTATGTTCCGTGCATGAATCGAAAAGAAATTGAATCTGCTGTTATTGATTTAATTAAAAGGTCGGAGAAGAGATCATCTATACTTATCTACAGATTTGGCTTCTTACCATTCTTTCTCTTTTTCCGCCTCGTTGTATCTTGCATGCAAATAACAGGTTGGGAAGTACTAATTACTGATGAAACATCATGCCTGTACAGAAACGCAGCTTTATTTTCTGTACATGAATACAATGTTGTCCTATCAGTAACAGAAACGTCTATACAGTTACAAATATTTCACCCTGTGCCAGGATGCTCGTTGGAAAAAGATGAAACTTACAAAATTCAGAATACTATAGAGGTTATTTTAAATGACATTTCGGGAACCTTTCACAGACGTCTGATGTACGAAAGAGGCTTTAGATGTCAAGAAGACAGTGCTAGGAATATTGCAGTGGATATCAATGGAAGATTTGTGCGGGACAGATACATTTACGAAAAAGATGGTGAAATAATATGTCCGTTGCATCCAATTATAAATCAACATTTTATAAACGCCACTGAGCTGTCAAAATTTTGGAACTTAAAAAAAACATACATCTGAAGAAAATATATAACAAAGCGTGACAATCCACCGTTTAGGTGGATAGAAATAGATTCTACTTATTCTGACTAGACGTTGAGGTTGCGGTCTGCTAAGAACAATTATCTTTTGAAAAAAAGTGTTATCAGTTGAAGAGATATTGATGAGTTGACATAAATTTCATGAATGGTTTGTGTCCAAGTAGACGCTTGCCATTTCAACTCGCTTCTTTTATTTTCATGTAATAGAAGTACAAGGGTTATAAAATGTTTTTTTTTTCAATTAAGTTCTATCACTTTTGCATGTCCATCATTGTTTATTCATTTGCTATTAATATAATGTTTTCGATAATGTTATTTTCTTAAAATATAGATTGCTAAAAGATACCTACGGTAATCACCAATAGACGAATTATAAGTAATGAAACATAGATATGCAAAATGTTAAGATACTTATCAAAGACAAAACTTGCTTACTAGGGTGCAATATCAAATTCAACTTAAGAAGAAAACTGACACATATTTCAAGCTTTTATAATGGTTTATTGGCGTTAATGGTCACTCATAATTATTGCAAGTACAAAAAAGTCACAGTTCCAGGGTGAACCATGGGAACAGATGAACACCCGGATATTAAATTAATGATCATGTTCTTAAATGCTTTTGAATAAATTTAATTGAAAAGTCTAGGTGAGCACTACTGGTAAGCTGAATATCCGCCCACTCTAGGGATCAGCAGCCGCGACGCAGGGGTTGGCTCTCATGGTAGGGTTTTACCTGAAAAATACACAAAAACGAAGCAGCAAAAGACACTTAAAAAATAAAAACAGCCTATAGTTCAAGTACACTAAATTTGAAGCTAACACCATTTTATGGGAGGGTTGGTTGGGTGAACTTCCACGTGCTAAAAGCTACACTGTACAAGTCAAGATATGCAGGGAGACTGCAGGGTGGCCGTGACGTCACATTTCACGCTTATCCCTAATGCAGAGCTACAGGTGGCTAAAAACCAGCAAACCCCAAAAATGACATTCACGCAATTTAGCTTTGATAAATCGATTTAACTTAAATGAGTTAAATCCTATTATCAAAGACAAAACTTGCTTACTAGGGTGCAATATCAAATTCAACTTAAGAAGAAAACTGACACATATTTCAAGCTTTTATAATGGTTTATTGGCGGTAATGGCCACGGCTGCACTCATAATTATTGCAAGTACAAAAAAAACACAGTTCCAAGGTGAACCCTGGGAACAGATGAACATCCGGATATTAAATTAATGATCATGTTCTTTAATGCTTTTGAATAAATTTAATTGATAAGTCTAGGTAAGCACTACTGGTAAGCTGAATACCCACCACTAGACTATGCAGCAGCTGCATAGTCTGCGCCACCAGTAGAGCTAACTCCCCTTAAAATTACACACCAAACCTCTCACATGATGAAAATGTTAGCAAATATAGCCTTTGAACCACTGAACCAAAACGAATACCTATAGGGCTACTAAACAAAAACGAAACGCTGTGAACACGTCATCAATCAATGAACACTTTGCGGCAACACCTAAAAGGAGCCAGCAACAACGTTGCTTTATTAGGGCATCCCAACAAAGACAGTGTCACGTCATCAATCAGTGAACACCAAACCACGACTAAGCAAAAATTTGTGTCACATCATCAATCAGTGAACACAAACATACAAATTGCAAATGGGAGCCAAACATACTCCCCAAAACAAAAAAAATTGCATCACATCATCAATCAGTGAACACAAACATACAAATTGCAAATGGGAGCCAAACATACTCCCCAAAACAAAAATTTGCATCACATCATCAATCAGTGAATGTCAAAACACAAAATAAAAAATGGTAGCTAATCAATCTCCCCGAAGAAAATTTGCGTCACGTCATCAATCAGTGAACACAATCACACAAAATGCAACTGGGGACTAGCAATTCTCCCCAAAATAAAACCGTTTCACAACATCAATCAGTGAACACTAGACGCATATGAAAACCCGCAACAATTTTATTTAAAAACTGGCATCAAACAGACAAAGTGTCACATTATTGCCATACCATACCACAAATTGAAATGCAGACCAACAAAAATTTACTTTGTCTGTGAAAGCAACAATTTTGCTAATAATATAGCTTCCTAGCAAAACCAAACTGATAAAACAAGGGGGAGGCAGCATACATTAATAACATTTATAATATTCTAACTATCTAAAAAAGAAAAAAAAAATGCTACCCAATACATGCCTTAACTGTGCTAATCTAAACCATAATCATAATAAACAACATATCATAATAACAGTATTACTGATATACATATACTTCCTTTTACAAATTGTTGTGATATTAACCAGTTCCGTAGTATATTTCATAAAGATTTTGAACTCAGAAATATATAATGCAACCATGGTATATGATCGCCTACCTTTGGGGTTACTGATATTTCAGGATTGGTAAAGAAATATTGCAATGATTGCTGTATTCTATGAAGAAACAGGCTATTGCCAAAGAAGTTAAGGTGAACTTGGTCTTTAAAGAGATTTGGACATGCATATCTGAGCTCCGGGTATCTAATATACTTCCCCCCAAGTTTAAGGATGTGTGTTGCTACAAAACTATTTAGACGTACTCTAGCCCGCTCTAAAACTATATGGTTCACTTCCCCACGCCAGTGTAGCCAGGGTAGTACTTGCGACCAGATTAATGTAGTTTTGCGTAACAGCTTCTGTATTTTTATCAGACCTCTTTTAATACTATTGCGAAGCATTACGTACTTACCGTCTTGACCAATATCATTCCCCCCACAGTGTATTACAAGAAAGTGAGATGGGTCCTCAATTTTCAATAGAGTCCGGACTTTGGTGTAGACTTGGTTCCATTTCATACCCCCCTTCCCTTGCCAAAATACTGAAGCATTGTGTCTAATTAACTGGAGATTAGACCCAAATGAGGAGGAGCGGGCTTGCAAAAAGGCATGCTTAACTATTGAGGATCCTACAATCCAAATTCTCTTGTGATCTACAATGACATATATAATTCGTTATTAAGGACTAGAAAAATGATTATAATAAGTCTGCCCCGTTATAACATACTAACACCCTGATAACACAAGTAATCTTAGTTAACACCTTATATATTTATACAGACATCTAGATTTCCACCTGCCCCCTTTGCAATTTGATCCTCCCCTTTGCCTTGAACCCAAGCTTCTGTAGCTGTCCCTAATCGAAATGGGTGTGTCTAGGGTATCTAGCCCTAAATGGGCAATAAGCATTGAAAATACTGACATGACCTTATATCTTGTAACTGGGGTCCCATCGACATGGCAAAAGAAAGAGCCAAGTTGCAGTGATCTTACCCCTATAAATGTTTTAAGTGACTGAACTGGCATATAATCATAGATGATGGAATTAAGTTTATGATTGCACCCTTGCCCTCTTGGTCAGTCTTTGAATGACAAAGATGAATTTGAATGCGGTCACTTGATTTTGAATACTTAACATCCTGAATTTGGATAGCATGTCCTACTTCCCTACGGCTGTTTTGGACAAGCTCCCCCATTCTAAAGTACCCAAAAAATGCATTTGTGAACATAGCTGAGAAAAGGGTAGCTTCATAGTGTGACGGACAGACTACCAGTCTGTTGAGTATTCTGTGTAGTATATCCTTAGTAATGGGTTTGCGATTGTCTAACTGTTTCTTGAAGCGACAAAGGCCTGACCGTGTTTTCTGAACAACAAAAGACTGGGTTGTGTCGGGAATGCCTGATATTTTACAATAGTAAGAAATTGCTGCTAAATATGATCTAACTGTACTAAAGCTGTAATGACGAAGTGACAAGAATGTAATGAATTGCGAGAGTTGTTGTGTGGTCGGGGGCCAGGATATCTGATGGTTGTAAGTCATTCTAAATGCATTAAACATGTTTATCGCTGAGCTGTACAATTTTTTTTGTATTATCAGCTAAGGACTGATTTAACAGGACTTGAGATCTATGCCGTAGATCTGTTGCTGAAATGTGCGCGGGTATGTTAAGGAAGCATATAAATAATTTCTCGGGAAATTATTACTTTTTAAAAAAAATAGTTTAATAAATTACCAAAACCACTGATAAACGGACACTGTTATTTACTCTTGCATACAGATAAAAGCGTATCTACCGCAAAGACGTGCATCACCGGTATGGCATCACTTGACTTCTATTAATAGCAAAAATGTCCTTAACAAAAAGGCTTGCAGAACAACAATATCCCGGAGTTTGATAATTTCTTAGAGTATGTAATATAGCTGAAAAACATCTATTATGTCTAGAATCCCACTATCTTGTCCGTAAAATATTTATTCCACACATTCGCACGAAACCTTACACTATGTTTTGAATTTTATACATATGAATCGAGATTTTACATACAACCATGCTTAACTCGGGATTCTAGCAGCTCTTTCCAAGTTTGTCAAAACGCAAACTTTCAATCTGAACAAATGGTATGTTTAGAAACATCCAGCTTATTGTTGTTCTGTTGCAATTTTTTGGTCAATAATGACAGACGATAGGCCGACTGGGATACGTATATAGATGTCTGTCTTCGAAAGAAAATATAATCGATGAAAATAAATTCGCATTTCTGTTTAATTAATTGAACTCCAGATGAATTTAATACAATATTTCCGATATTTCCTTCTAAACTCGATTTTACATATCTTTCAACATGCCGGCGTAGCCAAATTCTCTTTACAAGACATGATCAATTTCCAAGTTACTTATGTATGTGCATATGACGTCATCGGTGGTAGATTTCAATCATAATGACTGTTACAGCATAACAAAATAAAAACATTTTATTCTTGTTAATGTTTACACGTTTCTATTCATTTTCTAGAGTTACATTACATCCCTAAATACCAATATTACGAAAAGCTGATTTCTTAAATAGATGTCATCTTGCCTACTATGACGTCATAATACAGCACTGATTTAGCCAAGGTAGAATATTTTGTTTGCTTCCTTATTCCCCCTGCGTGAGGGGTACCTCTGTTTGCTGCTTGTCGGCATCCGGAAAAGACTCTTTGAATCTTGACCATTGCTGTCGGGAAAGAGCGTCAGCTTTTACATTTTTTTACACCATCTATATGTTCCCCCTAAAGAGAATGTTATGCAACAATCCTTGTAATACTAAAGGTCTAAGTAATTGTATGATTTGCTTAGATTTTGATGTCTTGGAATTCAATATTGATACCAGGGCTTTTTGTCAATATGTAAAATGACCTTTTTTCCTTGAAATTTCTCATCCCAAATGGTAAATGCCATAACAATAGGTACTAACTCTAAAAATGTGACCTGCTTGAAAATATTTGAATGCCTCCATTTCTGTGACCACACCATGTAAGCCCAATGAGACTCAAAGATGGCCCCACACTCCAAGTCTGCATGACCATCACTATCTGTGAATAACTGAAGGTCAAAGTCTGCAGTTCAGTCGACTGTCTGATAAGAAGTCACCCCATTAAATAAATCTAGAAATAACAACAATGTGTGAATGTCTTTTTTCATCTCAGTAGAAACTCTACGTCGATGATAAGGCTTTGTCAAGCCATGAGTAGCGTCATACAGTCTACGAACAAATGCCCTACCTGATGGTATAGCCCTAACACAAAAAATTAGCAACCCTGTTAGTTTCTGTAATTCTGTGAGGGTAGCCTTCTATTTATCCAACATAGCATTTAACTCAGTCTTAAGTTGACACATTTTTTCCTTTTGGAATTTTTATTTTCATGTTAATAGTGTCAATTTCTAACCCAAGAAAAGTCAAAACTGGAGTAGGACCTATTGTTTTTTCTTGAGCTAATGACACACCTAGGTCTGAGCAAATTGAGCTAAAGCATGACATAAGATTTGCACAGTTCTGATTGCCTGCTTGTCCGGCTAACAAAAAGTCATCTAAATAATGTACGACGTAACTACTTCCAGACTTTTCCCTAAGGGCCCATTCTAGAAATGTTGATTTTTTTTTCAAATTTTGAGCAGCTTATTGCACAGCCAGAAGTAAACACATATCAATGTAAACTTTACCTTAAGGTCAGACGACACGTTCCTCAATTTTATATAACTTTTTCCAGGAATTTGTTTTTGATTTACTGTTACTTGACAAGCTTGCTTGCAAAAAATCAGGGTACATTACCAGACATTTGTGCAAGATACCAGAAGATAGAATTTCCTATATAATCCTATTGAAAATCACTTGAATTGCTGAAATTACAATTTTTGGTACACATATATATATATTTATTCTAAATTGTAAGCATTTTCAAAATAAGAATAAATAATATTCATTGAATTTGGTATATTATCAGGCTATTGAAATTTGAAAAATAATTATCATTTTTCATGAGTTTCAACCTGTCCTTGAGTTATCTCTCTTTATGAAAAAGACAAGATAGGCTGTTGTCAAAAACAATTTTTATTCACATCCCTGTTCAATATAATAAGGGAATCAAATGTCATAACATTCAAATATAAATAAATGCACATACCATAAGAAAATATGACTGATTTACAATACATGTACAATGTGTTGTATTCAAGAATTCATTTCAAATTCATAAAATACTGTTGAAGAGAAGAAATAATTCTAGAATTTGTAGTAACTCTCACTTTACCTGTTGCATGTTTGTCAGACAATACATATTTTATTCCATTTACTGCATCTCTCTGATGGGCAAGACAAAGATGCTGAAAATGCAGTCCAGATGAAGCAACTTTGTTTGCAGTGAATTTTGACAATACATTGCTGTCTACAAGATGTTGTAAAGAACATAAATTTCTGCTGGTCAAATCTGCAAAAGAGTTGTTTTCAAAAACAAACTGAGTGGTAAAACTATGTTTGAGCATCATATCAGATGAAGCTTTTACACATACCATCAGTTCTTGTAAGGTCTGAGCATCAGACAAAGCATCATGGGCATCATAATGCCTACTACATATGTCTTTAGCAAGATCTGTCTGCTTGTAGGATTTTCTACCTGGGATGAATTCCCTACATAATGGCAGCGTGTCGGTAAATCCAATAAAGAAGTCACTGGCACACAGTCCCGCGGAATGAAATAAACGCACAATGACTCTGGAATCAAACACTGCATTGTGAGCATCCAATATAATGTTTGTAAATTGCCTCATCCAATCAATAAATGACTGAAAAGCTTCCTCGGTTGTCTTACTGTGAACTTGGTGTCCATTCTTGTACATGATGTTGTCTCTGATGGTTAGTCCAGTCACGGCTGTAGCGGAAGCAGAGATCGGTTTTGTTGGTGGAGTGACATATTGGGAAAAGGTTTTATCATCAGTACAAGCTCCAATCTGTGTTACTTCACAATCTTTATCTGAAAAAGACAACATGAAATAATTATTAGAAGTCAAATGCATTTTTATCATCAATTCTTCACATCATGATTCAGGCACAATTCTTATATGGAAATGCATGTATGATGATATTTACCAAGACCTGTTGTTTCTAAGTCAAAGTATACAAATGTATGCTGCCCAGCTGCTATGGGTGTTGGGATGGGTTTGGTGAGAGGAGGGGGTATTTCTGTAATGCTGTTGTCTACATTATTGTTGATGTCGGCATCAGTTTCATATGTAATCCCCTCTTTCACTGCTGCTGATTCTTGACATTTCTTGCTCTCAGCTTTTTTCAATGCTCTTCTTTTCTTGTACTCTTCTGTATCTTCTTTGTCTTTGTCTTTTTTTCTTTTCAAGTCTGTTTTCATGGCAATTTTGCTGGTCACTTTCCCAGGTGAAAGAAACAATTTTTCATTTACCTGAAATAAAAAAGCTTCACAATCTATTTCTAATACATGTGATTATATTTCAAGCTATAATATTTCAAGTAACATTGCTAAATATAGCATTTCACAAAACAATACTGTGGTTATTATCACAACTTGATGTAGAAAGTGTATTTCAAAAGAAAATTCATAATTTCAGTGATTTCAATGAATTTATATGAAAAAGTAATGATCCTTCTAGAATAAACATTATTTTCCAATTTACCTGTAACATATACTGATGACCCAAATTTTTTTGTGCAACCGCTGCAGCTCTCTGAGTCAGAGTAGAATGTTGATTTAGGTGTCTTGCTTGCCACTGTATTATTTAAACTTTCATTGGGCTGGGTACTTCCTAAATCCACCAATCTCTCAGCCTGTGAAATGTAAAAGTCAACTATGGATGTCAGATCAACTTTCACTCCTTCGTCGGCTAGATAGCGGTGGTATGGCAACTGAAGGGGTTTGTATGTTGTCGGTGATGAAAGATACCCACACCAAGATCCACACACGCTGTGATCACCAAATACATGTTTGGATATGGCCTACAAGTTTTTCCTCATACCATCTACGTCATGTTGATTTTGGCTGACACAATATCTGAAGCACTTTGATAAGTGACTTATTGTCTTAGGATTTAGTTCCTTATAGTTTTTTACACTTTTTCAAGTCATACAATTTGTTCGTAAACTGTTTCAGTGTGTGATTTTTTGTCACTTTGTTTCTTCAAAGCTGGGTTTACCTCAGTTCTTGCCCTTGCTATGGTGGTTGTATCATTGTCCATGATGATGGTTCCAACACGAGCATCCTTTTCGCCTAGATCTTTTAGCATTTTAATGCACATGTCTGGCTCCATAGCTTTGGAACTCCCCGTCCAGTTTTTACGGCAGTCATGAGTTGATGGAGTCTTCCCTGTTTTATCTGCATGATGACATATTCTGCAGTATCCGTTGCGTGTTGCAAAATTTACTATTTTGCCGGTTTCTCTACCTATCATTGCTGCATGACCTAGAAATATAAACTTACATATGAATTTCACTGTAATATTATACACCTATTTACTGGCTATGAGGACAATAGCAAGTTTATCGTCCCCCAAGACAGCAAACTATTTCCCGAGGCGCAGCCGAGGAAAATAGTTTGCTGTCGAGAGGGACGATGAACTTGCTATTGTCCGAATAGTCAGTAAATAGGTGTTTTATTATACCGATGCTGACTTTACTTTTGTTATGTCATAATATATACGTCACAATCCATGTAAAATCAGAAGTTTGCAGAGATGAAAAGCAAGGGAAATCGAATGCTGCCGTTGAATAGTTTGAGGACTATTCACCATGGGCAAATAGCACAAAAACTATTTCACGGTAGAGACTGTTTAGAAAAAATAGCATGTTTATTCGTCTTATTTTTATATAGAAAAAATAAACAGAGGTATAATAATATAAATTATATGTATTTCCTTTGTCAAACATGTGAAAATAGACTTTGTATTATTTGAATACATTATCTCATATCTTTCAATAGGACTTACCAGATAAACTTGAAAAAGAACGCCCTGATCCCCTCTTCTGCCATCCACCATCAAATGACACCATCAACTCATCATTATTACTACAATACAAAATACATATCATCAGGATAAATCTTATTATTAGATTGAGTTCGGCTAGAGTCAACAGCCTAAAATGACATGAAATGCAATTGAACATCTCATTTTCAATGATAATTTACTTAATATTTTTATGTGTAATACTATTGGATACGGTATATCCGTTTATGTATATGCACAGTATTCAGTGTATATAGTTGTTGAAGTATTATCTGCAATTTCATTTTATGCCTTGGATTAGACATATCATAAATTATGAAATAATCCGGCATTGCTTTTATACTAATTTTAAAATACATTGCTTTTTGCAATCATGGTATAATTTATGCTGTGTACCTAGAATATTCTCTCTCTGCAGTAACCACAGAATCACAACTTTGCCTTCCAACATCTTCTACGGCTTTACCAGCTTCTCTCTCTTTACATTTTAAAGTTTTGTGAGAAAGAGGAGGAATATTCAATACACTCTACAGCATGGATACCTTTTTCTCCCCTATGCCTGCATGTAGCATTACTACAAAAACAAATACTTGTGTAAGTAATTTGACAGTAAATTACATATTTTCTTTCATCCTTTTATCAGATTATATGGTGAAAATTATACCTTTGATAGAGATCTCATACACACCTAAAGCAAGCTTTGTGTTTACATCAAATGCTCTGCTGGCATGGTCATCCAATTGTGAGTGTCTCTTTCCACTTGGAACAGAAGTCACTTTGTTGCACTTTTTACAATTTATTCGTAGTAATGAACCAAGGCCATATCTCACTTCACCACAAATATCAGTTAATTTTAAGGGATGTCTACAAAAGTTACAGCCCTCAATGAGTTTGTTCACAACATATCCTAATTCTATTACACGTCTTCCTGTGAACCATTCTATCTGTTTATCACTTTAACTACTATCATCATCAACAAAGATAAATTCAGTGTCTACTTCATCTTCTCTCTGTGCATAGTCATGCTCATCCAGATAGTATGGTACATGCAATCCTACAGGCTCGTCCACGTCGTTTGCTTCTTGTTGTGAGTGAGACACACTGACATCGTCTGTTCAAAATATATCAATATAGTAAGAAAATATGCCCAAAATGTGTGGTAAATTTATTAAATCAAATATAGCATACGTATTTCTTCAAATAGAAACGTGTATGAGGAGTGATCTAACTGGTGTGCTTGTGATACAGTCTTGTTCTGGGAAGAATCGCCAGAATACGATTCATTATTTCATATATACATATAATAAAGATTTTTTTACCTTCGTCAACTTCTTTATTTCTCTGCTTGTTTTCTTCTAAAACATTTGTCTTCCTTAGCATTTGATTGGAAATAAATTTTCCATTTCTACCGCGATTTTTTCGCGGTGTCTCCATTGTAAACAAATTACAAATTTATCTCTAATTGCAAAAGAGCGCAAAAAGGGACATAATCAAATATAATTTTTGAAACCAATTTCGGTATAAATCCGGATTGTTTTATTGGAACTCTTTATAACGAGGAGATACAAAAAAACTTACTGGAGGAACGTGTCGTCAGACCTTAAGTACATCAAGGATTACTTTAACATGATTAATTGTCATTTAAAATGCACTGTACATGGCAAGAAATAAAGAAATCACTGGTCTTCTTTCTAATTTTTTCTTATTCTCTAACTCTTTTTTTCTGTTAGGCGAAAGGTCCCACATATCATTTTATTTGACAAGGCTATGGTTTTGCAGACACATTGACAGACAGGCAGAGATAAAGAAAGACAGACAGGCAGACTGGATGCATATTTAAACAATACACACCTTCTAATCACTAATTACAGGACCTTAAAAAACAATGTGATAGTATTGTGTTGTAATAGAGTTGAGGTACATAATGCTACATGTAAAATATTAATAAATTTCTAAGTAAGATGGTGAGTTGTTTAATTTATATTTCACCTCTCATAAAAGGCATGTCAAGTAACATTTTCAGATTACAAAATATATATTGAATGGATTTAATATATCATTTGAAGATATTAAGATGCAGTTTACTTTGATGCTATGTTTTCTTATGATTTAATTCATATAGATTTTATACTTCACCTAGTTAAGAGACACAATTATAAATATCATTGGAGTGCAGATACGCATATATCGGTATATATTGTAATGATTCTAATAAATCGGTCTACTGCAAGGATATACGCCCAATGGATTCTAGTAAGTCTTTACACATAGATGTATCATTGGAAATATTCATTTATTTCAAAATAGCTGCGATCCTGGTGAAATCTAAATTTAAATATTAGCTATCTTCTTTAAGAATTCATCTTTTATCACAAAAATTAACATAGTTCTATTATGTACCTTGACTCTATTCAATACAATACACTCCACTAGATCGCATTCTATTTTTAAGCCCTTGTAATTAATGATTAGAGGGTGTATATTTTTTGTCTATTCATACTTCTATCCTTCTGTCTACCTGTCTGTTTGTCTATCTGTCTGTCTATTTGTTTGCAAAAGGTTAAGTCCTGACAATAAATTCTGATCATTAAGCTTTAGAGAGAGACAAGAGAGAGGTTGTCAAGAAAGAAATATATCCGGAATTGAAATATCATTATGAGTTGATAATTACGTCGTTGGATTGAACTCCCTACATGTATAGTTCAAGTCCGTCGGACGATACTGTATTAACAGAGCTCCTGTATCTTAGTAGGTATGCACACAAAAAATCCTCACTGCTCTATGGCTTTGAATGCCAACCATTGGTATAAATTTGCAGCCTTCCATCGGCAAGTGTTACCTCTTCATTTGAGTGAAAAAATCTTTCGAAATGTTTGCATTTAAGAAAATCAAGCCTTTTAATGTCTTTTGCCTTGTTTTATGATAAGTTTTTTGCAAATTCCGTTCCCAATGTAAATATATTTTAAACATATGGTACATGGTTTCGAAGGTAACATAACAGCAGCGAGATGACAGGAAAGCCCTGAACATTAATAATGCACACGCAATGACCCTACACTGTCAATATAGCCTAAAATCCGAAGAATATGTGTTATTATGAACTTTTTTTTCGTATCTATATATATTGTACGGATTATCTAATAGACTATATTTCTGTAATGGTTTATCATTGTGTTATGAAACTATTAAATTAATTTTTGTGTAATTTTATTGCTTGGCAATGTCAACGATTTACAAAAACACAGTTAATATCGACAATTTCATTAAAACGTTGAAATCATTTTGATTCATTGTATTGTCAGGTAACATGTATTCAAAGTTAATTAAATTAGTTTTAATGCAATATGCAAAAATATTCTAAGTTGGAGTTCTTTATTATATCAGACTTGCAATCCATCCGACTTTTAGGCTTAACTTTAAGATTTGCATTTGACATCGATTATAGCAAGATCAACCCAATTTACTGGCCTTATGAGGGAATTGCGTTTAATTCTTCCTCTTTAATTCAATAAAAATTGTAATATTTATACTTTCAACACATGTATCTTCAACATAATGAATACACAAATGAATGGAAATCTTTAGCATTAAAACGTCATAACAGAAAGGTGTCAAAAGATTAAAATATGCATTTCATCTTGATGCACAATCGTTGAACGCTGAGGAACTGCAACGTCATATAATACAAGTCATAAACTAACTAAAACACCCATAAAAGACATATCTTTGCAGGTGAATTTTCATACAACACGTCTCAGAGTACCTACCTCTAAAACTTCCACTGCCAAATTTGATCTTAAAGAAGTGAGACATTATATTTCATTTTGCTAGGCGCCAAATCCCACCAAATTTATCTTAAAACTTGTGAAAATCAAAAATATTCATTTGCCAAGAGAATATTAGAAATCTTTATCGGAAAACATTAACAAATTGATGTTGAATCTGTCCATGTCTTCCAGAAAAAAAATCTCAAAAAATCTTTATTTTTAATATTTCTTAAAATCGCAAATGTTTATGTGCCATTTTTTCTTTAAAAATATTAAGAATTATATCTAAAGTTAACAAAAACACATAGTTTATTATGCTTAACCAGATAAATTTAACAATGCAGCCTTTTGAAGACCTATACCCCCATATTTGTAATAGCAATTTGTCAATCATTCTTTGCAAAAATTTTTAGAAAAGTAAAATTTAAAAAGATGATATAGGCTTTAAAAGTATTCAAATAGATTTCAAGTTAGTTTGTTTAAATAAATTAAAAAAAGCATTAGATCCATAAAGGCAATACAGAATTTTGTGTCTATGTATGTAATAAATCACAGATAGTTCCAATATACAGAGTGCGGAGTGTTAAAATTTCCATAAATAACGATATTGAATGCTTTGTATGCTCAATGACATCATAATGAACAAATAAATACTTGCTAAATTATTTTCAATCATCCAAAAAGATTTTTTCAACAGATAATTGAAATTCAATATTTTATATTGGTGTGTAAAATGAAAACCGGATCCGTAAAAGTGTGGACCTTCCTTACAAGCTTTTTAAAGCTTTATCTATGTCTAGTAATAACCATTCCAATTACTTGCATAAGAAAATCCGCAACTAATGTAATCATTTTCATTGATTTTTCATCGTAAAAAAAAATTTAGTTGAAAATTCAAATTCAGGATAAGACTAGCCCTGAGATTCGAACAGGTATGAACGTTGTCATTAAAAAAAACTTTATATATACTTGTTCAGTTATATATGCATGTCGGAGTGCTTCAATAAAAGTGTAAATATATTTATACACATTTCATAAATTGCCAGTCAGTGATATTATTTTAATGTGAAAACATGTACAAAATTTATATACATGTATAAGAGAGACAAAAAAAAAATAGAAAGGAAGAGAGAGATAGGGAGAGAGATCTTGTGTCCATTGATTCTTTATATCAAAAGCACAATGTGATGGTCAAGCCCTGAAGATTTCCGGC
The DNA here is from genome assembly GCF_032062105.1 of Saccostrea cuccullata. NCBI lineage: Eukaryota > Metazoa > Mollusca > Bivalvia > Ostreida > Ostreidae > Saccostrea > Saccostrea cuccullata. The sequence continues at coordinate 181,976 of NW_026921285.1, forward strand.
AAAGATGCTCCTCGATTAAGATGAATATAGCTACGCTTTTACTTCTTTATAACACATTTAATTGTTTAGAATAGGATAGGAACAACACACCTTTCTTCACAATCCCTGATATGTACATACTTCCTTTAATAAAGTCCTTGAGTTTTAATTGCTCTTTGCTGACGATTAGGTTTTTTGTGTTATCTGTTAGTTATTTGGTAGTTATTTGGAAAAGACTACACACATTTAAATGGCTCAGGTTCAGCGTGATTACTATTTCTTTTTTTTTTTTAATTGTTATTATTTTTTTTTTTTAATTTATTAAATGGTCTCAAAGATACTATCTGAAAAATGATTTAAATTTAACAATACCTTCCTTTTAAAATCTGATTTTAGAATCATTGGTAATATGTACATGTCTATCATTGTTTTTAGCTCACCTGAGCCGAAGGCTCAATGAGCATATATTATATAAGATTTTAAAGTATTAAATCTACGTCCATTGGTGCAAATCCGTCCGTTCTGTAAACTTTTCACATTTTCGACTTCTTCTCAAGAACCAATGGGCCAATTTTACCCAAACTAAGTACAAAGCATCCTTGGGTTAAGGGGAGTTTAAATTGTTAAAATGAAGGGCCAAGTCGCCTTACAAGGGGAGATAATCAAAAAAAGACAAAAATAGGTTGGAATCACTAAAAAATCTTCTTCTCAAGAACCACTGGGCCAGGAAAGCTGTAACTTATGTGGGATCATCCTTGGGTAGTGTAGATATTTAATTGTTAAATCATGATCCTCGGGGGCAGGGTGGGGCTACAATAAGGAATCCAAGTTTTTCATAGAAATATATAAAACAAATCTTTAAAAATCTTCTTCTCAAGAACCACTGGGCCAAGAAAGCTGAAACTTATGTGGGAGCATTCTTGGGTAGTGTAGATATTAAATTGTTAAAATGGTGACCCCCGGGGGTAAGGTGGGGCAACAATAGGAAATCCAAGTTTTACATAGAAATATATAGAACAAATCTTTAAAAATCTTCTTCTCAAGAACCACTGGGCCAGGAAAGCTGAAACTAATGTGGGATCATAATTGGGTAGTGTAGATTCTAAGGTTTTAAAATTAAAAAAGGAAGGGGTTGGTTGGGCATGATAGGTATAGCAAGAGGGGGAATCTGGTAAAGATCTGCATCACCCAAGTTACTCAGGTGAGCGATGTGGCCTATGGGCCTCTTGTTTTTACGTCACTGACCTCCTTCATACTTGAATACATGAGACCATCTATGTTTGTGACTGTAATATGTCAATGGTCTCATGCTACGTTACTGTGATGTATAATATTTAGGATTTTGAAGCATTAAATCTACATCTCATTGATGCAAATAAAAATCAGTTTTAGTCTAATGCAGCAGTTATAATAGCTATTTCTACCTAGTGCATTTTCATTCATTTTAAATTCTTGCATGAAATAGAAGTTCAAGGCCAAGATCTAGTAACTTACTTCAGAATGCCTTTTGATGCTAGATCCAATATGACGTCATAATTGATTTAAGCTTAATTTACGTTTAATAGAAATAGTGTAGAAAATAAAACTTTTTCAATGCACTCGATTCGAAAACATGAAAAGTAACTCCAATATCTATATTCAATTTAAAATTACTTTGAAGAAAAGTTAAGTAAAATTGAAAAAAAACGCTTTTCTGAGGGACTGTAGACAATATTGCTACATTTCTTTTCACTGAGATGGAAAAAAAAACTCCGAAATTTATGTGCGAATTTCTGCGTTTTTCATCAAAAAATAAGTGTTAATTTTTTTTCTACATCTAGTTAATAAAAAAATCATGTCCGGAAACATCTTATTTCACCGAGTTTTATTGGTAAAGTCTCATTAAAAGAACATCTTTCTCAAATTCTCACATTCTTTGACTAGATCTTGACCTTAAGTATGATATTTAAAATGATAAAGAAGATAATGATGATAATGTGATTTACTCTTTTGTTTAAAACAGCCCCCGCAGGAGGACCTCAAATGTTGTGGTAAGAAATATTAGATTACACTAACACATTGTTCATTTAAAAAAAAAATACAATGTAACTGTCTGTTTAAAATTTATATGAATTTAAATGAATTGCACATTTCTTCAAAGGTATACATGTAATTATGTCATATTGTTTGTGTTTAAATAGATTGAAATAAGGTTTAATCGGAGAATCTATTTATCTGACTAAATTTGAAACAGACTAAATATGCTTGTGAAAATCTATTGTATATTTATGAATAACGTAACTTTTTCCCAATTATTGACTATTCGTATCAATGTTGTTGTTTTTTTTTATTTCATTTAAATGGTATTTGTAAAACCTTTTAAATTTTGCTTCTATTCAAATCTATACGAGAAGAAATATAACATTTCTAACGTTACCGATCGGGCGTAAAAAACAAATCCAAATCATTGACGTTAAGCCGCTGAGAGATCCGTGAACATGGGGGAGCATAGTCCCTTTTACCTTTGTTAGTTCAACCGACCTTATGTTACATCACGTAGGACAATACAAGATACATGTATGCCCAAAAAAATTAAAATGAACGGTATAACAAAACATTTTTTGATTGTGTTCTCGTGCGAATTGCGTTTTTTCGACCCTGAAATCAAACTATCTGTCTTCGGCCCGAGGCAAACATCGGTTCGGTTCTTGGTTCTCTGAAAAAACGCATGTTGCCCTCGGACTCAGTCAATACATGTTTATTAATTCTCTGATTTTTTTAAATACTTAGACGTTATATTTCGAAACAAACACTCAGAGGAGATCCAACATTATCTGATCATGATTTTAAACATGTATTTTCTTATTTTTTTAATCGTGTTACTGTACTTCTTATTTGATTTAAACTATATTTGATTAATTTGACACAAAGTAACTCAATATTGATTAAGACATAATATGTATAACTTTGTTCCGTAATGACAAGTAAGCTCCACGTCTTACACTAAACAGTATGACGTACATTTATACTTTCTTTAAATTAGGTCACACATTATGTAAAATAGGGAATGGAGTCAATTAATCTCTAAACAGTGAAAACTGTCTAATCCTACACCTGCTCAATCCGTCACACTGTATGAACATCCGACGATAGATTTTTTTTCCAAATTCACAAATTTGCATGTAATTTTACACTGTGCAATTCGACACCCTCTCTACTCTGACACATAATTTGCCTTCCATAGCATGTCGGATTAGACAGGTTTCACTGGTGTTTTTTTCTTTTTTAGGTCACACAGCCTGTCCCCGCCACGGTCGTCAGGTCTCAGCCTCCTCAGAGGGACTGGATGGTTCCCGCTATACTCACCTATTTGTGTTGCTTCTGGCCGACCGGAATTGAAGCTTTTTATTCTGCATACAGGGTTAGTGTACTTTGAAAGGTAGTCAAAACAATCTTCAATGAGAATTATATAAAAGAAACTTGATCAACAAAGTTACAATTTACATCAAACAAACACGTTTCAAATAAAAGGGCTAAAAATTGATGTGTCATTGAAGCCATATTAACTCGAGTAAGAAATATGTTTGATTCTAAAAAAAATATTATTTATCATGACAATAACATTTCTTTATTTTTTTTATCGAGGTTTCATATTTAAAACAAATGTTGTAAAATACAGAATGATTTTTAATAAATGTTAAAATTATAAATGTTTCAAAGATGCATAATTTTTAATTTACAGGCAGAAGTAGCATTTAGTTGCGAGGTTCCAAAAGCGGAAGTTGAGTATAAACAAGTGCGC